>NC_132809.1:29845102-30010102 GCF_048594095.1 Paramormyrops kingsleyae | reverse complement strand
TTATAAAGGGTTAGGAGGTCCCCCAACAACCATCCAACTCGGGCAGCCCACAGCACCAAGAGTGAATACGTATAATGTGTGGTAGTGAGTCTGTGTTTATGTGTATGTGTGTGTGTGTGTGTGTGTGTGTGTGTGTGGTGGGGGGGTTTCATAGATCATATTTCGGAACCAAAATGTCCTTGTATTTTGTTTGGTTACTCAAGGTTAGGGTTGCATAGGGTTAAAGGGTGTCGTGAGTAGGATTAGAGTTTTTCCCATAGAAATTAATGGAACGTCCCAATTTAGATAGCTACACCAACATGTGTGTTTGTATGTGTGTGTATTTTTTACACATAAATATATATTTTTATATAAAAATATATAAATTATATATAATTTTTAAATCCCGGTTTAATCCTGGTTCTGCTGGCAGAAGGCTACACTGCGTGTCAGGCTGCTTCCAGGCTCAAAGGTTCTAAGACAGCAGTTTCTCAACAACAAGGTGAAGCAGGAGACACTGGCAAGAACCAAAAACCAGCCAGATAGAGGGAAGAAGCGACTTTCTAATGCCAGAGATGACTGACAACTTACCTAGCAGTGCATCATAAATCAGAAGATGACCTCAAGTGACCTTCAAATGAATGGGAAACATTAAGTGGTATGATGTGCACTGCAAGGGCAGTTTGTAACAGGCTCCTAGAAGAACTGAAGACCCATAAAGCAAGGAAGAAGCCCTTCATTAATGAGAAGCAGGAGAGAGCAAGGCTGGAGTTTGCGAAAGTATATTTTACACGGGTGCATTCCTATAAACTGAGAAATGAGTGAAACTGAAAATTTTGCTGTGGTCTCTTAATTTTTCCCAGTACTGTATGTATGTGTGTATGTATATTTGTGTGTGTGTGTGTGTGTGTGTGGGCTTGTTGCTTTTTTGAGGGTTTCCTCCCTGCATTGCCTTTCCGGTCTAATATTAGGGTATTTCTACTTGTAGCACCTGGAGGCACGGCCCTGTAAATCGTGGGAGGAGCCCCCCCACTTTCTCTCTCTCTCTGCACTTGTTCACTTCCCATATTAGATCTGTGCCATATCGGGATTTTGGCATGATCCGGTTTCGGGCAGGACTCTGTGTTAGGGGATGAATTGGCATAAGGCAGCTGCGGTGTTCCAGTGCTTTGTTCTGCACCCCAAGGAGCTGAAGGTGTTTATCTCTCTACAGTGTCAAGGTTTAAGCTGCACCATTGATCTCCAGTTTCATCTTCCTTGGATCAGCGCTGGTCGATCTAATTTTTTCCTTTTTTTTAGTCAAGTACCTTGTTCTGATTGTAGTTTATCAATGGACGGCCTTAAGAATTTGTCCTCTGACCCTGGCCTTAGAATTATGAGTAAAAGTCCTAAGCAGTCAGTAATATCCCATAATCCCTGCCATCATCAGGGAAAAGTCATGCTGCCTTGTCCAAATTTAAAATGCTATATACAGAATAAAGCAGGTTTTCAGCTGAAGTTACTGTAATGTAGGAGGACAAGTGTAGCTGGCAGAGCTGAACTTAATTTTGCATTTTTCTTAATGGATTGTTTCCAAGTTAACGACTCTGAAATTGACAGATGAAATTTAACGTAGATAAATGTAAGGTACTCCATGCAGGGAGCAGAAATATACAGTACAGATATTTTATGGGTTCCACTGAAATAAAGGTAGCTGATTACGAGAAAGATCTCGGTATGTATGTTGATGCTTCCATGTCCCCCTCTCGCCAGTGTGGGGAAGCAATAAAAAAGGCGAACAGAATGCTGGGTTATATCTCTAGATGTGTGGAGTTTAAGTCAAGGGAGGTGATGTTACACTTATATAATTCCTTGGTAAGACCCCACCTAGAATACTGTGTGCAGGTTTGGTCACCATACCTCAAGAAGGACATTGCTGCCTTAGAAAAGGTGCAACGAAGAGCTACGAGAATGATTCCTGGTCTTAGAGGAATGTCTTATGAGGAGAGGTTAGCGGAACTGAATCTGTTCAGCCTTGAGCAAAGGAGACTAAGGGGGGATATGATTCAGATCTATAAGATTCTAACGGGTCTGGATGCTGTTCAGCCAAATGACTATTTCAATATTAGTCTAAATACTAGAACTCGTGGCCATAAGTGGAAATTAGCGGGAGAACATTTTAAAACAAATTTGAGGAAGCACTTCTTTACACAGCGTGTAGTCAGAGTATGGAATAGTCTTCCTGCTATTGTAGTGGAAGCTAAAACCATGGGTTCCTTTAAATCAGAGCTAGATAAGATTTTAACAACTCTGAGCTATTAGCTAAGTTCTCCCCAAACGAGCTTGATGGGCCGAATGGCCTCCTCTCGTTTGTAAATTTCTTATGTTCTTATGTTCTTATGTTCTGCATGTACCATGCAAAAGCAGCAAGAACGCAGATTCATGCTTTTGGTTTTCTCCTGCGCGGAAGTCTGCATGTGATTTTAACAGTACGTGTCATTTCTCTCTGCGTCGGTGCCAGGTCTGGCACAATTTTGCCGTGTCACTGTCATCTTTGATGTTCAGAAAAGCCACGTCTGACCGTCTCTTTCAGGACCACTAATGGTTCCACCCACATGCAGTGAGAACTTTCTCACACCGGTGAGATCGGCTGTATGAGGAATGCAATGACTCATGCCTTTTTATATACAGGAATGTTAAAGGGAGGACAGGTTTATTAAGTATTTTCTAGACCACTAAGTGGCTGTAGTCTGTAGCCCATATGACAGACCTAGAGGTATTTCGGTCATACAGAAATATTAATCGGGGGCAGTGCTCCCCAACTGGACCGTCGCGTGTCCCGTTTGAAAGCCGACCACTCTGTTCTTGTGTCCTTTCCCGCCGCAGCTGGAAGTGTCCACCACGGACTTGAGTGGAAAGGTAGTGGAAGGCCCCGTTGCCCTGGAAGTGTCTGTGATCGACCAGAACGACAACAGGCCCATCTTCCAGGAGGCCCGCTACGCCGGGGAGGTTCTGGAGGGATCCCCGACAGGTAGGAGGCTCTGTTCTATTACTTTATTTGTCTGTTCAGGCTATAAGAGTGGCTAGAGATGATCTGGTACAGTGTAAGGCTCAAATGAGTGTGATGTCTATCAAAGAATACCACCTGTGACTCGAATTCCTGGTAATTTGAATTGAAGAACCTTATTTTTGGATCCATGGGCTTATAGCTTCTTAACTTGTTTATCACAAAGCCAATCCTGACAGTTCATATATATTCAGGGGTCAAACAGTATTTCAAAACTGCTGATCCAGAAAAAGTTATTCTGATCGCTATTTCATGCTGCAGCTTTCATCTAAAGGTTGTAATTTATGGAATCGTACTGTTAGACGATGTTCTGAATTACAGAGTCGTCACTTCACAGCCCGTTCGGAAGGGACTGTCTGCGTGGCACTGATGTCATCCCGGCTTGATTTCCCCTCTTTTCGGAGATGTTGTTTCTGTTGCTCAGTAAATCAGGTCACAAAGTAAAACCCCTTAAAGAGTCAATAAAATCCTCTCTCTTTTTTTTCCACTTTCGTGAGCCTCCGAAATGAGAAAGTCACCGAGACGTGAGATTGTCGGCCCACGAGCCCCCGGAGTAGCGGGCCCGCAATGGCTTTCGGGTTGCCGGCTTGTCTCCCAAAGGACTCGCGAGCTGGTGGAGCGATCCCTCAGACGGGCTCCTCCTCAATCCCCCCCCCCCCACCCCCACCCAGTTCTCTCAAAGCCAGTGGCGGCAGGGCATTTAAAAGAATTAGAGCCTCATTTCCCGCCGGGGCGGCCTACCATAAAGCGAGGAGCCCCATACAAATCACAGGCTTAATGAGTCACCGGAGATGCTATCGTGACTGGCTTCAGGGGGTGCCTTCTGCTGCTGTCGTTAACCAATAAACAAATGCATTCCATCCTGCCAATGGAAAAAGGAAAACAGAGAAACGAGGAGAGTAATTGGTCAGTTAATGGCGTATAGGATTCACCGATGACTTGTGATTGGATCGATGGAGTTCACCCTGCGAGACGATGATGACGTAGCACCTTTTAGGAGAAGCCGCCCACGTAGCCTCGCTCAGTTTAGTGCTGCAGGTTTATCTAATTGGGTGGCGGTGAAATCAGATTTTTCTGAAGACCATAATAAAGTTATTTGGGGGGGTGGCTCATCTTCTCAGCATACCAAGGAAATCTGGAAGAATATGAATACCCTCTTGGCAGACTGTTATTGTATTTTTGAAGGTTATAGAATAAAATAAAGATGTATTAAATGTATTTCTGATGTGAATAGGCTGAGAAATTGCTTTGCATGAGCGAGTTAAGGTACGCGGGTCAAAGCCAAAAGCACAGACTCCCGGCAGAGATTCTGAAACTTCTTTTTTTATTTTTTGTTTTGATTTTAGCCGAGGGCGGCGGTGGGTGGGGACTCGCCCCTGCGAGCACCTGAGACGCCGTATCTCTGAAGGTGTCAGCAGAGGCCTGGATTATGTCTCAAAGAGGAACACGCTGGGGATTTATCAAGTGAAACTGTAGTGATGGATTGATTTGACCAGTCGCGTCATGTCGCAGGGATAGTGGGAGTAAATAAACACGTCCCCCCCCCACCCCCAGACATTTTTATCAACGAGCTGCCCCATAGGATATGCCGGGTGTCAGGCTCCTCTGAGTGATCCACCTGGCAGGTGATTTAGTCCCACTGACAGTGGGGTCGCGTCCCCGTCCTCCAGCTAATGCCCGGAGCTACTCCCAGCCACGGTGAAATGAATTTCGGGTGTTTTGCGTCACACGTCATCTCGGAAGTCTCCGGACATTTCCGCAGACGACCGTGGAAATGCAATCTGCCGGGTTGTGTGGTGGTGGGTTCATTTGGGTGTAGTGTGACAACTCTATTACTGTGACATCGACCTTGAATTAAATATGAGTCATCCCTATCGCTCATTCTCCTCAGATTTTTTTCTTTTTAGGGTTGGGGGGGGGGGGTGGCGGCATCCTTCCTTGTGAATCATCTCCGTGCAGGTGCCCTCAGCAAGACGGTTCAAAGCTGCATGTGTGAGTGCCTCTCATCGCATTGTCTGCGCAGGTGTGCCTGGTTTGAAATGTCCCTGTATTGTCTGCGCAGGTGTGCGCATTGAATAGTGTGCAGGTCTCCAGCATCTGCCCACTGCTACCCACCCCCACAAATCCGTAGCACGTGTGAGCATGCGTGTAGGGTGTATTAAGATGGGTGAGGATTTCACCCCTTTAAACGGCATTCAAGTGGAAGATGGGCATCCTTGTCCCCTCCTGTGCCCTACCACGCCGTTGCAGAGCGGCAGTCATTAATCACCTTGCTGAAAACGGCCCCACGGTGCTCTGTGCGGGCGGGGGCATCGGGGGCATCAGGCCCCCCCGGTGCTCAGGATACAAGTCTTCTCGGGCTCTGCAGGTTTCCTCGGGCTGACGTGTGACTTTAACCCACAGGAAGGCAAGGCGATACAGGGCACCAATGTGGAAATTTTGGCCGTTACCGGTAGCCGTCGTCTCCGCACATCTGTAGAGAGACTGACGTTGTCTTCATTACTTCTTAGGCTCCCTGTAGCGGCCACGTCAAATACTGCAGGCAGTGAGACGTCAGTGAGGCAGCGCCGACTTGGGAGCCTGTAGGAAGCTTCTAAGTGTTGAACAAGCTGACAAAATCCCTTGTCCTCCACTACATAAGATGGCTGATCGTCCAGTGCTGTCATCTCTATTATTTTGGTGGTATTGTCTTCAGCACTGGTGCCGCTAACTTAGAATACTGATAAAGCTGAAATGTCGGCTGGCAGTGCCAACACGTGGGACCAATGCCGATACCAATATGTTAACACGGGACCGGACATGTCTCCTTTATTTGGATCTGGGGGTGAAAGTGGAGGGAATTGGGGTAAAGACAGGTTGACTGTAGTGTGAGTAAAGGGTAATTTCAGTACAGCATGCAAAGGGGTCAGTGGTTATCGCTGCGGCTTTCTTCACACTGCAGCGAGTGAACCGTATGGGTCCTCTGGTCTCACTGGTTTTCTCCAAAAGTTCAATAGCATTCAGTTTAGATTAAACAGTGTCTCTAAATTGCTCATAGCCTGCAATTACTGTACGTGAGTGTGTGCCCTGTGATGCACTGGCAGTCCTTCCCGGGCGTCCTCTGCCTTGTGCCCCTTGCTTCCTCGGAAAGGCTTGAAGCCCAACATGACCCTCATGCAGGATAAACAGTTATGAAAGATGGATGTAAAGGGGTCGGTTTATGAGGTACTTTGGGACCTGGAACAGGACAAGGACTGAGTACATCTCAAACAAGCCTGATATTTGTAGTGAAGCCTGAGGCTTCATGGTCTGCTCCGTAATTTAGTTCATCCACCTCGGCGTGCAGTGAGTATCTGCAGCTGTGTTCCTGCCATTAGTGCTACGTCTCACCTCTCTGTGTTATTTTCCCCCCACAAAGTCATCTTGGTGTGGGTGTGTGTGGGGGGGGTGGCGGTTGTGTGAGTGTTTGTTTGTAAATGAGACCTCACGTGGACATCCCCAGGAGGAACGGCTCTGTGTGATGTGAGTGTTCATGGCTCTATGAAGGACCCAGCGTCTCTTCCTTAGGGAGCCGTGCTGGACGTGGCTCCTGTGCGTGTTCGTATCGACCCGGCCGACTCTCGCCACGTGCCTCTCGGGTGCCTGGGGAGTTGTTTTGTGAGAGTACAATATCCAGTATCAGCCTGGTACTGTAGACAAGGGGTTCCCAACGTTTGATGTTGACGGACCGGTCTATGTAGTACAGAAATATCATGGATGAGACGGGGGCTGGGTGGGGGTGCTGGCAGATCAGTTTTATAGGTGTGACTATATCTTTTTTGTCAGACCTGAACAGAACGGACAAATGTGAGGAGTTGTAAAAATATGAAAATATATTGTTTATTTTTGGAAGCTGACCAACCCCTCCACAAAACCCCCAGTGTTCCGCAGCCCACTGGAATACTAGACGGGGGGTTGGGAACCCCTACTGCACACTCTCTGCCTCTCCTCCTCTCCTCTTAAGGCTGGGCGTGTCATGTTGTTGTCCAGAGTGAGCAGTATAGGAACCGCAAATGACGGGTCGTTGTCGATTTTCCCTCGTGCTTTCTTCCCCGACCCGGAGGGGATGGGCTGTAGGAGCTCTCAGAGAAATTCATGGCCGTGTCACATCTCTGTGGCAGCTGATGAGTGGGGTTGCTGGTGTCCCCAGGTCTCCTCATCTCCAGCTCTCTCCTCTTACCCCCCTCGCCCTGCTAATTCTCGACTCTTCCTGCTATTCTTTCACCCACTATCTGTCAGAGTCAGTCTTCTGCTAATGAAGGCTTTCTGTTGCCTGTTATTTTGACCCCCCAGGTTTGCTCCTAATGGTAGGTGTTAGCCACTCATCTGCTGCCGCATACAGGTCTGATGCTGGACGCCCGTAACGGTAGCTAATTGTTCTCTCAGACCTGGATTGCATGCATGTACATGATTCCTGCTGCAGTAGCCATCTGCTAGCTGTAGGGATAGATCCTGCTAACCTGTAATAGTAGGTGTTTATTACCTCTCTTTCTACTGGCAGAAAGCAGAGAGCGAAACATCATGCCAGTCATCAGTGAAACCTGGCTTACAATCATCACCTCTCTTGCTCTTGACGGCAAAGCTTGCCGGCCAAGGGATGTAACAGGGAGGCAGGATTCCATGTTAGTCCCCATTAGAGAGCAAGTGCTGCTCAGCTGTTCGGATGACACAGGATCAATTCTCTCTCCATCATTTTCCAGGGCTCATCCCACAGTGCAGTGCTCTTTACAGCTGTACACAACCAGCCTGTATGACGTTCTGAGTGTAAAAGCAAAGAGCGGGTGTCCATTCCACCTCACATCTGTCCTCCAAGCTCACATCACGTTTTGTTTACCTACCTACACAGGAAGGAAAACCAGCTTCAGCTTCAGCTGATGTTGACAGAGGGACTTAATATTTCATAAGTAATCCTTATTCGCCATTTTTTTTTTATTTTTACCGGTCTTCAAATAAAACGTGAACTGCTAACAGACCTCATTAGAACCTGAGGTACCATGAGATGCTTTCTTGGGATGTTAACTGTCAGAGATAGACACAGGGAAAGACAGGGACGCACGGAACCTCATGTCTCCTGCAAATAGAGCAAATTAAGGACTCGGAAAAATGTCAGATAGCTGACTTCAATTCCCATGGAAGCTGCCGGGGTAGGTATGATTTATTTATGATTCCTCCTTATTTTGGCAGACATTGTTACTGAAAGCAGTATCACAGCACCTAAGAACAAATCAATATGTACATGGGCGTGCATGGGGGGAGAAGGTAGGGGGCCGATTGGGGGGGCACCCATTCACAAGTTGGGGTGAGCAGTAGTGGAATTTTTAGAGCTAGTGTTGCAGGACGGAAGCAGCAGATCTGACAAACGGCCTCATTCCTGCCTGTGTTTCACCTGCATCTGGTGGGTCGGCATTTCCAGGGCCTTGCGGCACAGGACCGGGGCCCAGGGCCCCAAGGCCCCCGGTGGAGACTGAAGTGTTGCTATAGGTCTGTGAGGCTACATACTCGGCATGCAAAAAATCGTATCGTATCCCAGGAACAATCCCCCTGTGCTATCCTTCTGAAGTCGTGGTAGTAAACATAAATGTCTTCATTGAAATATCCAGCTGTAACACTTGTAAGTGTTTTACAAAAACCATTAGCTGTGATAAGTAAAAATGTCTTGGTACTGCCCCTTGCGTGTGTACAATTAGACTTGCACATAATGAAACTTCCCTTTGCCAGAAATGTAGAGGAGAATTAAATTGTTGAAGGATATCACAGCAGCATGTTGATTATTATACCTCAGGCCATCTGTGTCATCACCTAAATCCAGAAAGAAAGCAAGATCCTCGAGGGAATGCCAGGTGCGTGCATGTGTGTGTGTGTGCGTGTGTCTGCGTGCACACGTGTGTGTGTATGTATCTTGGGGCTGAATTCAGTTTAAAACAACAATAAGCAGACATTGTACAGGCATTGCCAAGTGACAGACCTTCAGCTGTGTTTTTTTTTTAATAAAAGTGGTAAAACTGTATTTTCTGACAGGTTTTATCTGTTTTTAACGTTAGAGGTTACTAATTAAAATTGAATTAATTGGAAAGTGACCATAAATGACCTTTCTGCACGTTTGTTTTGTGGACATTGTTGTCTTCGCTGATTCGCTGGGGGTGACGCAGACAAGCTAACAGCTGCTTTTTGCGTCGCTGATGGAATGCGTGAGTCAGAAACCGCTGCATCCGTCGCTACGGCGGTTCTCTGTTCCGTGCATCTCATTCACCGTGCGTGCGGTCATGTCTAGGAGGTCAAACCTTCTCTTTGCTCCCTAAGTTGTGTGGCTGCTGTGGGCATTTTCTAAGCCCCCCCAGAGCTGGTCACATCTTCTGCTGGGTCCTTCTCTGCATAATACAGTGCTGGGAGATTCGGAGGCACAAGAAATAGAATTAATACCCTCACTGGTTTAGGCAGACTTACCGTTATTATTTTCACAGAGCCTGAGATATTTTAAGAGACCTTGAGGAATTTTGATTCAGTGTATCACTTTGGTGATTTTTTTTTTTAATTACTCTTTTATGTTCTGTCCAGTTATCAGTAAGAGTACTTCAGAAAATTTAAAATCTCTGATGTTAATCACAATTTGCTTTTATAGTACTGTCTTGTTTATTTAATAACAATTTTTGGGTATTCTTTTCTATTCCTAAATAATAGCACAAAAAATTGGACTGATTTGTGCTATTATACCGAGTGTCTTCCCAAGAAATGCAACCCAAGCACGATTGTCATGGTTGACTGATAGCTTATATATCGCAATTTTTCAGCTGTCTGAGTCGCTTTTGAAGCGTACGCACAAATGCAAGTAAACGCTTCTGGTTGTAATGACATGTTTTGATGTGGAGCGCAAACAGGGATAGCAGCCTGGAATGCTTTTTGTCTTACTGTGAATGGTGAATCGATCTGGAAATCGATCGAAAGGATCTCATCAAAACTTGCTTCTGATACCCCTGGAGCTGATAGTCCCCTGTAACTAGTTTCCCCCCCCGCCCCTGTTTACTTAGCTGCCATCTTAGCATGTAACTCAATTTGCGTTTTAGCCTCTTATCCATGTTATTGTTTTTAAAAGCGGCCCCCTCGCCCTCTCACCTGTGTCGTACTCTGCAGCAGACGTGGTGGCAAGCCAGGAGGTGTGAGATCAGGTGCAGGAGGGGTGGGGGGAGCCCTGAAAATCAATAGCCAATTGGCAGAGAGACGTGATGTGGCTCCGCCAGGCAGCCCAGTGGATTGATCAGAAGGAAAAAGTGATTAGGCCGGGGTGACATTAATGCTGGCAGGTAATTTGTACCATAATGCCCACATGTCTGTTCCCTCAGAATTTCCCCAAATAGCCTTATTATGCTGCGTGAGACTGATTCGTTTTTAGTCAGGGGCTGTGCTCCTGCTCCCACAGAACATCGTTATTTGCCTTTCGGCTTGGTGACTTTAAGGCTCAGCGGCCTTCCCAGAGTTAGCGGTAAAGAAGGCCAGCTCTGATTGTGCTTCCTCCAGTTTGCTTTGATAGCTTCCATCTCATAAATATTTTCCCTTTAAATTCAAACAGCACACGCAGGAAGTATGACAGTGAACAATGTAAGAGGTTTAAGGACGTGCGTTTGCCGCATTTTCTGCTTGAATAAGCGGTTTGTGGGAGACATTTTGTCTGTGCCATTAAGTAGGCGCTATGGGTGTTTAATTGAAGTGCTTATGAAAGCATTTGCGTTGAACAGGCCTTGTCAGTAAGAAATAAATGACCTCTTTCAGTCATATTTGTGTGACCTCAGGCCCCCAGCAGAGTTTGGTTTTGAGTTTCTTTGCTTGTGAGGCCTAACTTTCAGGCAGCACAGCATTAACACAGTGGATTCTGACCGTCTGGAGTTTGGTGCAATGATGACAAGGCAAAGAATGACACTTTGAACTAGCAGGGCTTTTAAGTGACTGTTTTTGTCACCTGGCATTCAGGGTACAGTAAAAGCTGGGTCCTCAAGCAGGTGAGATTTCAAACATTTAATCATTCTCTCGTCGCCCATTTGTTTGGCTGCCCTGTTGTTTGTTGGTAAACGACGAGGAAAATTCTGTTTTTCAAGCATGTATTAGTAGCTAAACCCTACACGGCACTGTCTGCTGCTGATAAGGGCTGCCATTTAAACTGAAATGCTTTTCGCAATTTATACAAAAAATGTGGAAAAGAGGAGAGGGATAAAAACCGTTTCCAGGGACATAAGAGAAGATCTTGCTTAAGGACCTGAGCGGAACTTCAGCCCCTCAGCGGAGTAAGTAGGCTATTTCATTTCACTCTGAAGTGCTTGGATTAACTCTGTTGCCGAGTCTCATAAAGGACTCTGTTTACGTGGCTGAAGGCATTTGTGTGCATGGCTACTGTGGCGGCTGCAGTCCAGGCGAAATGCTGGACTTGTGACATTTAACTGTCCGGATTAAATAAATGAAGGAACCACAACTCCATTTTCCGTGCTTAAAAACACAGCGATTACATCCACCCAGTTTGTAAACTGCTTATCCAATTCAGGGTCATGATGAGGCAGGAAGTCATCCCAAATGCACAGGGCATAAAGCCGGGGATGGACTGCATCACTAGCCGCTGAGCCAGTGGCCGCTGAGCCAGTGTCACCTGACCTGATCCACTACAATAGCGTCAGAGTCGTACATTTTGCCTCCATCTTACAGATGTCTCGTATTATTATTATTATTATTATTGTCATTATTATTATTCCTTCTTCTCAGGTGTGGTAAATCTGTCACTGTGCCCCTACGAAGGCCAGAGTGCTCCATCACCTCTTCATTCTGCTGCCACCCCAGTATTACTATTATTTAAAAAAATGATTATCACTTCGCTTAGCAATCACATCCATCTAAAGCCACTCACAGTCTTTCTTGTTTATACAGCTGGATGTTTCACTGGAGTGATTCAGGCTCTTAATGGCATACTTGTTTTTTACTAACTTAACCTCTCCTCAGTGCCGCTTTTGTTTGTATTCTCCATTGTTTTTATTTTCAGTGTATTTATGTCAAACTCGGTGTATTTATTCACTAACTCCTCGTTAGTGAATGACTTTATGCAGGTAGATGGTGGCGATGGTGTCTAGGGAGATAGATTCTATCATAAACTTTTCATGAATAAAAAATGCATTTTGGTTTAAATTAGGCATGGTGTAATGTGGTTTCGCGGGGCATTCACAGTGAGTTGCGGACTGCACACTCTTTATTACAAATTGTACACGTGCCCCGTTGTGTTCCAAAGGATTCTTTTCAGAAGTTCTCCAGAATTGATTCAGTATTTTTCATTACTGAGGCAGATTTCTTCTGTAAGTTTTCAAATATCTGAATAATGGAATCAGTGAAATAAGGAACACGAAAGAACATGATCTGTCTCTTGTGGGCCGTTGTCACTGTCCTTGGGAAATGGCCCTCGAATGTGACCCCTGTTTCCAGCGTGTCGGTCACTGAAGATGACTGAATCACAATCCTTGTTTGTTCAGCAGGATCTATATTGCTATAAATACTGGTATATCTCTCTCCTGTGTATACAAGTGTCGATAAAACCAGTAACTGCACCATGCAGAACAAAATGGCACTTCAAAAGATGGTTTCTTTAATGGTTTAGGTGGTTCAAAAAAAAAAAAAAAGCAGTTATTTGAGGAAATCATATGTTCAGATCAGATATCAGAATTACTTTTGATGTTACCAGAGTGTAAAATAAATAAAAAAAATAAAACTCACTCCAGGGATTAAAGTACTCAGGTAAGACCCAGACGCAGGAGAAGTTACACTGCATCAAAGGGAGTACCGGACCCATTAATGCCTGACGTCTTGGCTCAAAGGAGCTTTGTTTTGGTGTGAAATCAAAGAGACTCGTTCTGCGAATCGCTATCGGGACTCCTGTCTGTTTCATGTGCTTTTTACCTCCGCGCTCCCCAGACGGCCTCATTAGCTGCCTGGTTTGTGCTCCCCTGCGAGGTTCAGGTAGACACTCACCGGCCTGATCTGTCCTGTACGGCACTTATTCTGCCACGAGTCTTCGGGGGGGGGAGGGGGGTTATTACCTGTCTGCATTCTTGACATCATCATCGCTGTTGTCATTGTCGTCATCATCATCATCGTCGTCGTCGTCATCATCATCGTCGTCATCATCATCGTCGTCATCATCGTCGTCATCATCATCATCATCCTGTTGGTTGGTTGTGTTGATTATTGCTCATTCTGCTATTTTGCACAGAGAGTGAAAAGGGGAGGGGGAAGTGATTCCCATGAGTCTGTCTTCGTCAGGACTGGGGAATATACACACACACACACACACACACACACACACAGAAAAAGAACTTGCTGTCATGTGACCCGCCATGGATATTGCAAATGCATGCTTTGGAATCAGAATGAGGTTTTTTACGTGTGTAAGTTCACAGTAACATGGAATTTAGCTTTGACATGATGACATATAACAAACACCATACAAATAAGAGTGCAGTGATTAGAGGGTGTGCGCTCCCAGTTGTCTGGGAGAGCTAGTGCTTGGGGAGAGAAGCTCTCTGTCATCCCAAAAGGCAGCTGCTGTAGTCAAGGTGTGGAGGGTCGGTAACAATCCTGCTTGCTTGTTTTTTGGATTGAGAGCGGTAAATATCATGGAGGGAGGGCAGGTCATAGTTGATGATCTTCTCTGGAAACTTGAGGATGTCTGGTCCCGTATTATAGTGGACCTAAAACTGAACATTCAGCGATGATGTGTAGATGCCCTCAATGATGTCCATGTAGAACTACGTTATTTTCTCTGGAAGCTGAACTTTTTCATCTGTGACAGTATGTATATGCTGTGCTTTCTTGATGTTGGGTTCAGCGTTGAATTTAACTGTTGAGCTGTACAGTCTTCTATATAGTCTTCAGAGCAATACGCTCCAGATTGTTATAACTGCACGAAGATACCAGCCAGTGTAGACAGATACGGTCTGCTGGGTGAGCCTTTCTCTGAAGGTGTTCCGTAATTATTATATAGGTTACAGAGCTAAAGCCTAAAAACATGTAGACTCTAGAGTGGTCTAGGTTCTATAGGTTGTACTTTAGACCTATGTTGATTGCATTGTCTGCAGATTGAACTGGGTCCAGCAGGGGTCTGTGATTATTTTCAATATGTCAACTACAGGTCTTCATGATCATAGTGACCAGGGCATCAGATCTTCTGGACCACAGGTCTTTTGGACCTGTGGTCTTGTGCTTTTTAGGGGCTGGGAAAACTGTAGTTTCTCTAAAGCAGGCTGGCAACGTGCAGAGGTCCAGAGATTAATTATAGATGTCTGTCAACGCTGGTGCCAGTTTATTCGCATATTGTTTCAGGCAGCATAGACAGAATCTGGGCCCAGGGGGGTTCTGGTTTTTTTTTTGTCTCCTAAACAGTCTGTTGACATCTTGTTTGTAGATCTTCAGTGCCTGTTAGGGTCGTGGGCCAGACTTTTTTTTTCTCCGTGGCTACAGATTCTAGGTTGTCCTGGGAGATCCCCAGACATTCCAAAGACAGCTGGGAGATATAATCTCACCAGCATGTCCTGGATTTTCCCCAAAGTCTCCACCTAGTAGCATGTGCCGGGAACAGCTCCCTGGGCACCTGACCAGCTGGTATCCCTATGAGACGCCCAAAACACTTCAGCTGATTTTTCTCAATCTGAAGGAGTGGAGGCTCCATTTCAAGGTCTCTCCAGAGCTCTGAACTTCTCACCCTTTCACAGAGAGTAAGCCCAGAAACCCTGCAGAGGAGCCTAATTTCTGCCGCTTGTACTTGTGACCTTGTTCTTTTGGTTAGTACTTGCAACTCATTATTCTAAACGAGAATAAGAAGCAGATTTACCGGTAAATCACGAATCTCGTCAGGGAATTTTACTCTTGCTTCGTCACCATGGACCTCCTCATCCCCCATTAAAGCCAGTCACCGAACCAGTCCTCCTGTCAGTCTCAGGTTCCCTCTTACAACCACTTCTGAAAAAGGTCCCAAGCTATTTAAACTCCTTCACTGAGGTTAGACTCTTGCTTTACCTGTAAAGAGCAATCCACTGTTTTTTGAGGGGGTACCATGGCCTCACATCTAGAGGTGCTGATTCTCATCCACACTGCTTTACACTTGGCATTAAATCACTTAAGTGCCTGTTGGAGGTCCTGGTCAGATGAGGCCAAAAGCACAACATAATCTACAAATAGCAGGGATGTCACCTCTAACCCTCCACATTGGGTTCCCTTCCAGCTATGACTGTGCCTTAATATCCTGAAATTCACAGGAGTGGAGGCACAATGCACCCTTGCCAGAGGCCAGCACTCACTCTAAACAGCTTGGATTTTGTGCCAAGTACGTGGGCACAACTCTAGTTACATTCATCCAGGGACCGAAGAGCTTGCAGTAGTGGCCCCTGGTACCCCGTATGTCAGGGCATGTGCTCACAGACAATGGTAGAAGTAGGTTTGCTTTCTTCCATCAAGGTTTTGTTCTCATTGTGTATATGTCATATGTATGGTCCAGTGGTGATCTTCATCCTGATGTACCTGAAGGAGCACAGCCATATTTCAGTCCCTTTTTTAACAACAAAATGGGTTCTTGTCTCACTTTAAGCAATTTTCTAGGTAGTGGACAGTAGGAGGAGCACCCTAAACAGATAGTCCACACACACATACTCAGTGCAGCCGGGGAGTAAAGACTGGACATTTATTTCACCGTAAATACCTAGCAGTAAGTTAACTAAACACAAAACACACTCAAAAAAAGGGGGGGACTGGACTGTGGACGACGCAAAAGGAAAGAGCACAACAAAACCAAACAGCTTCCTTAACGAGTCTTAAGTGGTTTGTCTAACTCAATAAAATAAGCAAAATAACACCTAACTAGTCTAAACACTACCTTAAAAACGTAACACAGGTGGTTGCGTTCCCCCCCTTCACCTATGGTGTCTTAACACAGACTCCAACCTACGTGATGGGAGTATCGGCGCGCCCCTGCTACCCTGTCCAGCCCTCCGACCCAAATTACCGGAACAGAACAAGCCAGGACAAACAAGCACATTACAGATGGTAGACAGCGAGGAAAAAAACCATCACCCTCCTGTGGTTCCCGGGCAAGATGTAAAACGGCAGCTCCTCCTCTCCAGCACGATGGTTGGCCGATGGAGACGCAAGATGTCATCGGATGTATGCGACGATTGGTCGCTAGAAGTAGTCCCAAGCTGTTTAAACTCGTTCACTTAGGTTAGACTCTTGCTTTACTGGATATGATTCGCTGCCTGACAATTAAGGACCATCCCCTGTTAACAAAACGAGCGCACAGCACACATAGACAGACACACACCCGCACAACGAGCGCAGCTACGGACTCTGCACGTAACAATAAACAAGACATAGATTATCCATACAGACACCAAGAGATAAAATAAATGCAGAATATATCACAGGTGAGGCAGGCCTCAGGCCAGGCCTGAACTCATGACAGGAGGGATATCAGCCTCTCAGCCACACACTCAACCCATTGAACTACACAGTGGCCGGGGGAGTAGGGAGACACTGTAGGGGAACACCAAATGGGATGGTCACGGGAACTGCTGGCCAGATGGGGAAAAGACACATGGGACAAGGTCACAATGGGTGACGATTCTAACAAAGAGAGAAAAACTAAAAATCTCAGGATGGAGCAGACTGGAGTCCACTGAAACCTCCCGTCACTGGTGATCACTTTGCTCTTTCATTTGAAACTGACCAGACTTGTTTAAAGAAGCTGAAATATTAATAGCGTGAAAAATCGAGCTTGGCGTGCTCCATCTTCGGGGTGCAGTGCGAGTCATGTTCTACCTTATTGGGGACACGGAGACAGGCTCGAGAACAGCTAGATGGGACCTGTTCGAGTGTGACATGGTCTCCATGATGGTATATCGATCTCTGTGTAGCTCGTGACACGCACTGACGTGCCATATCGATGCCGGACGGAGCAGCTCATCTAACAAATGCAAGAAAAACGGTGCGCAATACGCGATGCGCAATACGCGATGGTGAACTGCCTGCTTTTTGCTGGAAACAGGATAGCGAGCTAGTTTAGCGTAATAGCGCCAAACTGTTCCAACTGAAAGTAAATTAGGGCACACCGGACCTACCTTTTAACGGCAACCTGGCAGCCAATGAAATGAAAGGCTGCTTCAAACCCAGTTTTAGTGGTCTCTCCCAGTCACACATATGGAAAGGCCTCATTTATATACTCTACTTATAAGATCTTTCTGCGTGTTAGTCATACTAAGTAGCTTTTTTTAGACAAATTTAAAGTTTAAAGAAATCATCAACAAAACTTAGTCAAAAGCTAAAAGAGAAATTGAGTTCAGGATTTAGGCTGACAGGTACAGAAGGTGATAATTATCCTGGGGTGAAGGCAGTTGTCTTGTGAGATGGTGTGTGATCCTGCAGGTTGGGCCTATGTGTCGACAGCATGAATGCCATGCTTGGCAGAATAGCCATATCCCTGTTGAACTCTTGAGCAAGGCCCCAACACCCCACCCCACCCACCCGACTGGATAAATGGCTGACATTGTACAGACCCCAAGCTTCGCTCTCACCTCTGTATGTGTGTATTCCTTAAAATAGACATCGATATGCAAGAACTAACACATAGCGATATACCTGTGCAAATGGCTAAGAAAGTAATTTCAAGTTAACAGTGGGTGTTTGTGTTAAATTGCTCTTCAGAATTCATACACCCTGCACCAGTAATCCAAAGACCCAGAAATGAACTTTCATAAGCTTTGACTATTAGAAATTTAAGGGCACTAGAAAGTGGGAATGTGTATAAGATATTGTACTGCATGATAAATGGCGCATTTACATTTTGTTAGAGTTTGCATTTCTCCAGACTGACTCTGGGTCAGTGCAAGGCAACAGTGAAGAGCACATCCAGGGCGAGGCAGTCTGGTCTGGTGAAGTGTTGCTGCCTGTGGGTGCTCTGATAATCACGGCCGAGTGTGAAGCAGCACAGAGGACTGATTTAGGGTGCAATAAATTGCCTCAGATATCATCCTGTAGGACTACAAATAACCTCATTATATGGCAGAAAAATAAAGGCTAAAGTTACCTATACTTGCATATTAATGTTGATATTTTTCGAAATACCTTCTATCACAACCACTTAGCATCATTGTCATTACCAGAGAAATATGAAATGAATTCACTCAGTCTCCTGACCTTCGCTGACGTATATGATACAATAGAGCATGCCCTATTCTTCGGAGAACATACATGTCAGAACATATTTGAGTTATTTTTAATCACCTAAATAACATGTAATACTTAAATGCATTCATGTCATACCACAAGACATTTAAATTCTGAACTATATTTCACGAAAGGGTCCAAGGAGCAGGGCTACATACTGTCAAAGTTTAACGAATACAGGCACGATTTCTCTGACATTCCTTTCAGTGAATCACCATGAACCTTCAGTCATTTATATCGAAAATCCCTGGATTGTTTGCATCCCAAGAGAAGGAAGTAAATTCCAGGCTGTGTTGAAAACACTAATTTATTTTGTAGGCTTTTTTTATTTTTAATTTTGGAGTAGTGTTCCACGAAAAAGTCAAAGAGGCAAAGAGCCTCTTTTATAAGTAATGAAAGAATAGTCATGTTTTTGACAGCTGAATATCTGAGCGACAAACAAAGTTTCTGACAGTAGCTTAAGGTATAAATTCTTTCCTTTGGGGAAACAAAGTTTATATACATAAAAATACAATATAAATCCAAGTGTGAGATGGAAGGCCGCCTTGCTCCTTCCCTGTTTCCTTATCTTACCTCTGCTTGCTCAAGTGGGTCATCGTGTTTCAGATCGACCCCCCTCCCCAATATCAACAGGACAGTGAAGTAGAGCAGGGCCCCCCAATAGGTGGCCTGCAGGCCAAATCCAGTCCACGAGAGGTAAATGTTTGGTCCAGGCCGTTCGGTAAATTTTACCTTCTGCCCCCCCCCCCCCACCCCAGAGATCCAAATCCCTGGGAACCCTGCTCTGGAGCTTTCTTGAGTATCATGGACCTAAACGAATCATGCCATGGTTTCAGTACCTGCAGTGGCGCTGGCCCGAGCTGCGTATCATGTAGCTGCAGGCAGTTGTGGTGACTCCTTGGCTGGGCTTGGTCCCTTTATGTTCTTATGTAGCAGGTTCCACATCCTCC
The DNA here is from genome assembly GCF_048594095.1 of Paramormyrops kingsleyae. Lineage (NCBI taxonomy): Eukaryota > Metazoa > Chordata > Actinopteri > Osteoglossiformes > Mormyridae > Paramormyrops > Paramormyrops kingsleyae. Next base: position 29,990,875 of record NC_132809.1, on the reverse strand, counting down.
TCACAGTCTTTGTCCAGGCCCTGGAATCCTACTTCTCTGTTTGCCAGTGCAGAAACGCTTTACTCACCATTCATTCTAAGCTGAAGAGGCTTGTCAACCACATCACCCACGCAGTACTTTCTGCGTCTCCGGGCCACTTGGATAAAATAAAATCAACAGTGCACTGAGTCTCTGTGCACATGCCCTGGACCTGTTTTCAGTAATTACATAAACAAATTATGAGAAGATTTGACCACCTAGATAGTGACTAAAAGAGAGACAACTGCTTAAAAAGCGGGGAAAAAGACATGCCTTAACTTTTTATTTGTTTTGTCAATGCGATTGACTTTCGCGTTTTGTGGGAATGGAGTTTAATTAAGCTTCTTAAATTGGCAATCGGTGGGGGCTCCTCAAATCGCGTGAGGCTTCAAGCTGAGATGGTAGCACCTTCCAGGAGGACGGAGCAGCATGTCGGTTTGCCGTGAGGCTGGCCCGCTGACCCGGCCCACGGGCAACGCTCCTGCATTTTAATGCGAGATGAGAAAACAACGCCCCACTAACAAAGCCGGTCTTGTGTTCTGCCTTGATTCCGCTTCTGGAAGGCGCTGCTGCCATGACTACTGAGAATTGAGCACTTATAATGCAGAATGCACACACAGTGTCCCTCAAGAGGGATGCTGGTCAGTTTGGGGCTGCTTCGTTGCATCTGTTTTGCTGCTCATCGGATGATCCTGTATAGTGATTTATAATTTCCACATATTGATCCGGGGGCATATCATTAAAGGCAAAGCATATCATCTATCCATCCATATTCTAACGGCTTATCCAGTACAGTGTCATGAGAGTCTGAAATCCCTGGCAACACAGGACACAAAGCAGGGGGCACCCACCCTGAACTGGGTGCCAGTTCATCACAGGAACATGTCATGTGCCATACCTGCTAATATTTTACATTTGTCTTTATTAAGGTTGGGGTGTGAGGTAATGGTCTACCAAAGCTGTGCTACTGCAGGATTCAGGCAAATTAAACATCTAAATTACTGCCATATAGAAACTGCACAAAAATAACACCATTGCAGGGAGCACGCCTAATGGCGTCTGGGTCTTCCGACATTTCTCTGCCTCCCATTGGCTGAAATTATATTTTTGGTTTACGTCAGGAATTCTGTAATCTTCTAAATTACTTGGGTGCAAAGCAGGGCCCTGTCTGGGATTGAAACTTGTGTCCTTCAACTACCTATATTTTTACTCACAGTTTGTTTCAGTTGGTAAATGCATCAATAGTCTATTCATTTTTCCCTTATTGTATGTCTACAAAGAGATGTAATTGGCAAGCTGTAGAGGATACTCTTGTATAATTCTGCAAGCTACAGTATAGTTACTGTTTAAAAGGAACAATAAACCAGAAGTGTAATACCATAAATCTTGCCTTTAGTGTTGTACCTTGTCTCCTAGCAGTGGAATAGGTCACTAACAGTTATTAGCATTTGCTCTGTACCTGTATTGAAACATGGTGATTGCAGCATTTATATTAAATGTACAACAGCACCACTCATTTCTCCCACTTTGCATAAAGTTAGAGTGAAGCTCTGCTTTGTGAAGGCTGACATTTTGCCGTATGTTTCTAGATAAGTGCCTCTTTTCTCCCTGCTGAGGCTGAATTAGTCCACTTCTGATATAAACCGAAGTCACCACTGTGCTCCAATCACCCCGATTACTCCGTACTGCAGAAAATTAGATTACGCCTTTTCACATGCATAACATTTTTCCCGGATTAGATGGGGAGCCGCAATCCCAAGTGATCATTGTCATAATCGAGTTTTGGTCATGATGCAGTTGAACCTTGGAGGTGGGATCTCCAAAAGCAGCATTTGAAAAGACCTTGGACCAGGAATGGGGGGGTTAGGGTTGTTTTTTTTCGTTTTCATTTAAATTGTAGCCATCTATTTTATTTTTTGGGTTGAGTGGTGGCTCTGAGGCTAGGGATCTGTGCCAGTAATCAGATGGTTGCTGGTTTGAATCCCTTGAATGCCAGGATTGATCGTACTCTCTTGGGGCCTTGAGCAAGGCCCTTAACCTGCAATTGCTTCGTCCTGGGTATGATGTTTATCTGCATCCAGCCCTGTAAGGAGGCCCTTCGACTTACAGGGAAAATTTGGTGGGTGGTGGTAGGATTGGCTCTCCAGCTATCGGAAAAAACTCACACTGTTCCATTGGGACTAGTGTGATGCTGAGTTATCAGCTGCTGCACTCAGGTTCTCGTCACCGTGGTGGGCACAGCAGTGCGCTGTAATCGCGTGTGCTCCTTAACTCCTCTCATGTTTTCTGAGGTAGAAACATCTTTTTTCCTCAAAGCAATCCAAATATTCAAAATGTGGGGTATTGAGAATGATGGTTTTCGGGTTTCAAATATTGTTCCTAATTTGGTCAGTTAAAATGCGATATTACTGGTGCTGGACAACAGGGTCTAGGATTTAAGATCAGAGATGAGAGGGACTGTTTTGGTCAGACAAACACACACCTCTTTGTCACACATCGCCGGAACCAATTTAAGCGACTTCTCAAAAGGTGCTTTAAGACTCTCAAAAGTGCTGTCGTTTGCTATTGAAGTGCTATCATATTGTTCTTGGGTGTACTGGGAGATAATGTGGTCCGATCTTGCCTCTGCTTGAAGCACTTTATAGACAAAATGGAGCATTATCAAAGGCATGTTTGCTCTGAGGAACATGGGCGGTGTACGGTCGCTTTGAGAAGTACCTGAGTCATTTTGTTAGGAGACACTTATCTTTTGGTTGTTGACCACCCAGCATTTCTCTCCTTGAAAAAAGTTTTACTCCTGCCCATTTCAGATAGACCTCAATAGGGCATGTTTTCCTTTATTTAAGACTTGGTTTAAATTTATTCTAAACTTCTTTTATCTGCTGGCGAATTTCCTGTGAAGGACGATGTTCAGATAAATTATTTATTTGCAGCTCCTGCTGTGTTCTGCTCTGGAAACGGAATAGCATCCTCGTGTAGCTCTCCCGTAACGTTGCCACGATTGCAGTCGCTTTGTGCCCTAGCGTCCGCCACGGAGTTTCTCACTGCTGCATGCCAGTCCTAAGGTGGCCGGAAATCTCTCCAGAGCGTTTGCATCACGCATTCGACCGATTGCGATTCATCAACAAAGGGAATCACCCAGGGAGCATCGCCCATTCTGCAGCATGTTCCACACAAAAACCCACCAGAAGATCTATATTTTACCCGGAGTGTCTCAGTTGCAACTTCTATGCAAACTACTGACAATTTTATCAGTTCTTGCCACTCGATATTTAACTGGGGAGCCACAGGTTACGTTCTCGGCTCAGTGCTACCACAGCAGGATCCCTCCTGAGACCCGAATGCCTTCATCCAGTGCACTGCCCCACTGCTCCTGTTAGACATACTTAGCCTGTTGTAGCAGTGATTTAACTGCACTGCACAGCCTGTCCCTTGGTGCTCACCTCATTCATGCAACGGGACAGCCATCAATGAGCTTCCTGGAAGTTCAGGCGCAGTCGTCGTCTCAAGAGTGGGACTCCATCTCTACAGGTTAAGTGCTTCCCTGCCACATTGCGCGCTCTTATACACGTACACCATATAAAATTGCAGTTTACTCACTGTGGAAGGTTAGAGGTTAAAACGCTAAGCATTAGCTTAGTGGTTCATGTGATAAACTGAGTCCTTGATGAACTCTTTGTGTGGCTAAGAAATTATTGGATTCTCCTGATAACAGCAGGGTAGTAAAACTAGGGGAAAAAGTCCAGAATAGGTATTTCTTTAAGTGGTATTCTCTGTCCAGGTCAATACCTTATATGGGGAAGTGTCCATACAAGCAAAATCTGTCTAAGTTGCATTGAGCTTATAGTTATAAAGGAGACCATTGTTAACCACCTGTTCATGAAGTTCCCATACCTTGTGATGCTAGACAGAGGTTTCCTTTAAAATTTCCATGAAAGATTTATGTAGTAGCATCGGAATGTGTACTGATGCTTTGCTATATGTCTCTGGGACAAAACTTAAGTTTTAGATGACCTCTTTGTAGAACAAAGGCTTGAAAACCAAAGTGTGCTGCCAGAGCCCCGTTTCAGCCAAAGGGAGTCACTGATCGGTGACTGACAATGGGAAGTGCCTCTCCGCTCATTACTTTGGTGTGGCTCTGCATTTATTTATGACCGTGTCTTTTGTCCTTGGCTCGGTGAGCCTGTCTACCTGCTTCCCTGCCTTCCTGTGCCTCCACATATTTCTATGTCCCAATTTCAGTCGAGAATTAAATATCCTCCCCTTCTGTGCCCCCTTTGTTTTTTAAATGGTAATGGACGGCTTGTTGGCAGGTGTGCTACAGCATGTTAGCCCACTGCATTTCAGCACCATGTGGTATCTGTTGATTTCAGGCTGATTGGGTCATTTGAGCCCAGCAAATAACTGCAGTGCCCTGGCTTCTGGGGGTGTAGACTGGGGGTGTAAGCTGTTTTGTTGGCGGGGGTTTCCATTGTTGGAACCCCTTCACCAGCATTCACCTGTATAGCTTCTCGGGCAAGTGTAGCTAAAAAAATGTTTATTGGTTAGGTTCTCCAGCTCATGTGTGAGGGAATTTATATCACTAACCCACATGGAAGAAATTGAGTTTGTTTGCAAATAATTTGTAATGTGATGCTTATGTTTGTGATCTGATATTACTCAAGGTGATTGTGGGTAGCTGTGTGTCGCTCTGCAGGCTACTGCAGTGTTTAGGCTTGCGGTGCTGCTATTTTGCCTGATATGTGGGTATTCATTTGGCCTGCATGATTATCATATGCCAGTCTCAAGGGTAAAGTCTGATGAAGGTTGAATTTCAAAGAGTAAGCATTTATTAACGGGCCTTACATTGTTGTTAATGACAGAAATCGTTAAGAAAGGTGAAAACACCCATCGAGACCCATATGTATAATTTAATAGATACTAGTTGTCTTATGCAAGACCAATGCAATAGGCCATCATTATGTTTGTTTTGCAGATGTTGCCCGGCATAGAAGCTTGCATTGCACAGTGGGAAATGCTGCAAGGCTTTGACACAACAGCAATGCACTGTGGGAAATGTCACTGGGCTTTGACACCACAGCAATGCACTGTGGGAAATGTCACTGGGCTTTGACACAACAGCATTGCACCGTGGGAAATGTCACTGGGCTTTGACGCTACAGCATTGCACCATGGGAAATGTCACTGGGCTTTGAGACAACAGCATTGCACCATGGGAAATGTCACCAGGCCTTGACACAACAAGATAGCACAGTTTCGTATTTATTCACTACGAGAGCCTGGGCAGTGGTTAAAGATTATTACCATCAGCATTCTTTCCTCCATCAGCATAGTTTTGATAATTGTTTGCTTAATGAGAATCTGGTGCAGGAAGCATTGGGGCATGAGGACAGACTTTGATGGGCTTCACATGTTGCTTGTATGACTACTTGCTAAAGCCTGGTTAAAATTGCTCAGTCACATATTTGGGCCATAGAAGAAAAAGTATAAGCTGCTCAGAAACTGCTGTATGTGATCGCACAGCCGTAAATCAAGAGCAGAACCCTTTGAGACATCATTCAGCAGATGGACAAATTTCCCAGGCTGACGTGTCTTCCGAAACACTTTGTAATGTGAAGAGCATGCAAAGCGAATTGGTGATAAAAGTCAAATCGAAGTCAAAGTATCTTTTACTGTATGATGGGGGGTCATACAGTGAGATGAAGCATCGTTCCCATTGGTCAAGTAATAGAATATAAATATTGAGATATATAAACAATAGGTAACGCTTTACATGAATTGCACCTTCATAATAGATTCATAATGCATTCATAGAACATGCGTAAGAAGAATGTAAGTATACCAAGACATCTTAAAATAACAGCTTAAATATACATTCATATGAAATATTACATGATTATACAATGTAATGTTATCATATAATGTTTGTTGTTAATAAAGCTGTGAATGCATTATGAAAATGCACTGAAAGTTCTACGCATGCATTATAAAGGCATTATGAAGGTGCAGTTAATGTAAAGCATTACCAAACAATATAAACATGACATTTTAAGAGATGGACATTAAGGCATAGACAAGAATTACAGTTAACCACCTAATCAGTGGGGTAGGATTATGGAAAATGGCATGAACGCTGAATGTGCAGTAAATAGGCAGAGTTTCATAATTATAGAGCTTTATGTTGAATGGGTTTAGCTAATCATGTTTCCCTTCCATATAATTATACATATATACACACACGCACACACACACAAAGTGAACAACGTGTTTGCATTCATTCAATGTTGGTCTGTGCTTTTGAGCATATCCGTGTTTGAGTGCTGATGTGTCAGTTTTTGTGTACACGTGGTGCTGTGTCAGTTTTTGTGTACACGTGGTGCTGTGTCAGTTTTTGTGTACACATAGTGATGTGTCAGTTTTTGTGTACACGTGGTGATGTGTCAGTTTTTGTGTACACGTGGTGGTGTGTCAGTTTTTGTGTACACGTGGTGGTGTGTCAGTTTTTGTGTACACGTGGTGGTGTGTCAGTTTTTGTGTACACGTGGTGCTGTGTCAGTTTTTGTGTACACGTGGTGCTGTGTCAGTTTTTGTGTACACGTGGTGGTGTGTCAGTTTTTGTGTACACGTGGTGATGTGTCAGTTTTTGTGTACACGTGGTGATGTGTCAGTTTTTGTGTACACGTGGTGATGTTACTAGCACCATGCTCAGGACATTGTGCCAGGTTAAGCTGAATTAAGGAAGCCATTGCGGTACAGAGGACATGGAAGTGTTGCCCCCTGACTCCTTCGGGAGGGTTTCAGGTCAGACACACCGTTCTGGGCCACAACTGCCTTCTGAAGGCCTTCGGGTCAGACATCAGGACTGGAGGAGTGGATGGCAGGGAGGGGGAGACAGCAAAGAGGACTAGAGGGACATCATTACGCAGCGAACGTGTTCATCTACCTCAGCTTCTGTGCCCATTTGAGGGGCTAAACAGGAAACTCGGCTGTAATCTAATACCTTGTGTGCAGCATCCATGCTGAATACTGCAGGCTTTCTCTGCATCTTCTGAGCTCATCTGACGCTCACTGTCCCCACTGTCTGTAGTTCTTACCCTGTACACATGAGGCTTGTTTTCCCTCCGTGTCTGAGGCGGCTCTCCTAGTCTCCTGCTCTCCCTCGCTTGTAAGCTGCTTGCTAATTTGATTCGCAGGCCTGCCTCGGTGGGTAACATAGGCTAATTTTGGGCCTCCTCGCTTCTTTTCCATGTAATTTAGGTTCGCGGTGCCTTCGTTTCCCAGGTGATGAATATTGATGAGTAAAATCTACGCTCGGCTAGGACTCCTGGGACTCCTGGGACTCCTGGAATGCTTTAATGTTGACCCATATCTTGTGATTCATAGAAGCAACACACACATACGCACACACACACGCATACACACACACGCACACACACACGCATACACACACACGCACACACACACACACACGCATACACACACACAGAGTGGTGGGAACTGTGCCAGTAGGGACACAGTACAGTACCCTTGAGAAAAGTACATAACTAGAATTGCTTCAGTATATCAAACTGTATAATAATGTCATGACTGTAAACTGTATGACCATCAATTTCCTGTGGATAAAACCGTTTGCGGAGTTACTGATGGTGAAGGAACTCATTAGCTCCCCCCCCCCACCCAAAAACCCACCCCCCTTTTCAGCCATTCTAAATGGGGGCCAAAGCAGTCATCCAGCCGGTGTTTCCAATCCCATGTGGCACTGGACAGCGTAGCCGGCAATGGGCCCATCGGCGGCCTACATGCCCGGCTGGGACTCTCTGCTTCGCGTCCAGCAGCTCGCTAATGGAAACACGATGGGGGGGGGGGTATTAGTTTAGCGCACAGGACCAGATGTGGCACGTTGTCCGGCACTGGAGAGCGGGAAGCTGGGTGGGGCAGGGAGGGGCGGAAGGGGAGCTTGTTGAATTGACCTTTTCCCATAATGCCCACTGCTGTCCCCCCATCCCCAGCCTACTGCCCTGCTGCCAGGGCGGACCAGAGGGACCAGTGGGCAGGCCTTTCCACATGGCGGGGGGTCAGCAGTCTGTCTATATCATTCACCTGCTGACTCAGCTCACTGGTATTGCTGGTGGTGGCGGGGGGGGGGCTCCTCTAGCTTGCATCCTTGTTTTCCTGCAGTGTTTGGCTCAGCATGTTGGGATGTTGTACCTGTGATCAGAAGGTCATTGGTTCAAAACCCAGGGAATGATTTCACCGTTGGGTCCCTGAGCTTGGCCCTTAACCCCCAGTTGCTCCAGGAAGCATCTCACTCTGCTTTCTCAATTGTACATCACTTTGGATTAAAAAAAAAATTGTCTGGTAAATAAATAAAATGTTAATATAAGACACCCATTACTGCTTCCAAACAGCAGTTGAAACCATTATTGAGGAGCCTGCGAGCCTGTGAATGGTTTTCCGGAAGCGGCACCGTGCGTGCCCATCTTTGGCACGGAGTCCACCCGTGGGATCACACCCGGCTGTCGGGCCGGGGAAACAGGTGGCGAGCGGGCGGCAGTACCACGCGGCGAGGAGCCGGAGCAAAGGCTTGTGGGCTTCCGGTCGCACGCTTAATGACTAGCTGTTTAATTACAAACTGACAAGAAAGCGGGACGAAAACATTTAATACTGTGGAAACTTTAGGAAACCTCACAGTAAACGAAAAAATAAATAAGCATGCACCTAACACATCTGCAAAAATAAAGGTTCTGCCAAGACAAATGAAATTTAATTAGTTGCGATATTACACAGGTGATGTATGCGAATGGTGGGGGGAGCGGGCTGTCTGCTAATCGAAGCATAATGTTGCATTCGTACGCTAGTAAAAATCAGCTGCTGGAAGCCTGGGTGATATTTACAGAAATATTAATGATGAGGAAATTTTTCAAGAAGAGACGTATTTGTTCACTGGCATGTATTCAATTACCTATCAGCGGTTTAATTAGTGATAATTTGCGATCAATTACGGCCGCCCCCTGTTTTCCAAGGCGCTGCATTTTGCATGTTCTTTTAAAGCTTGCTTATGTCTGTTTTCGCTGTGGCGTCCCCACCCACCCCACCGTGCTGCCACCCCCCTCATCTGCATTATCGCCGACGAATGCCAGGTACTTAAAATAATCATGCGCTTGCGCTCCGAGCAGACACCGCTGACTGTGATGGATCTCAGGAGGCCGTTCTTCACGTTCCCGCGCATTATTCCATCACGCACGTCGGGGCCTGAAACTCCAGATACTCCCAATTACTATGCATGAAGGCTGAACTGCGCCCAGACACACTGGCCTCTCCTCCGCCGGCTCTTTACTTCGTCGGGCTCAGCAGTCAGTCTTACGCGGCTGGAACATTTCATAAATCATCCCATAGCCACTTCGAATGCTTTTCCTTATTAAGTCCCGGTCTCTACTCTAACGGGAATAAACATTGCGGCCATACCCATCTCAGTAAATGCTCTGTGGCTTGAGCGTCGGGGAGGACTGACGACTGACAGAATCGGTGAGAGGCTGTGAGTGTGCTCCGGGGTGGGGGGGGACAGAACCGTGTCGCACAGAGATGCGAGCAAGGCCTAGGGGTGTCATTGGGTGCGGGTTTGGGGAAGAACTTAGGGAGGAATTGAGAAAGAGGATCATAGATGAAACTCACTGGAACGCAAAATGGGAGCTGGGTCTTGCAGAGCGCTTCCTTGGGCTGTCGGCTCTGTTATGCAGACCTGGTTAGAATCTCTTTGCATTACATTACCATTAGAAACCATTAACCACATCTGACTGAAGTAAATATGCGAGTTTCACTTTACTTATGAATATAACCTTGATTGTGTTTTGAGCACTACTGCAGAACTGCTCTGACCTATTCAAAGTCCACATGCAATATGCCAGCCTATATCACATGACCGTGTCTGCTTTTATGAGGTGGTGATGAAACAGTTGTGTTCATACTCTTCTTAATGACCTGATTTTATAGTGATGCCAAATGTTTGTTCTGTTCACGCTCACCGCATGTGTTCTCACCAGTAAACAAATTGAATCGAAACGATCGGAGAGATGGTGAGGAATAGAGATGAGGGGAGACTGAGGTCGCGTGAAGTTCCTGTGGTTGCAGGCCAACTTACTGCTAGCTTAAGTCTCATAAATCATCATCGCTCTGCCCCGGTTATTAGATTTCGGCTATTTGTGCAGATAACTGTTGCGATTTAGCAATTTCCTGAATGTACTGGAGGCAGAAAACCACACACTTCTGCGACAAGGGGCTGAGTGGTGCCATACCCATATCCCGGACACGCTATCGCTTTCTAAATTTTTGTGACCGGTGGCACCCATCGAGTGGCTGGCTGTCCGACTCTGGCTCTGCTCTCCAGAAACGCACCCTCCACTTCACTGCTCCCGCGTTTTTTTCACTTACCTCCCTCCCATATCTTCCTCGTATTGATTGCCCTGCTTCCCAGGCGTCAGGTTTGCCCTAACGAATCTGGCCTAATGAGCTTTCAGTTTCATTTACTCAGTCTTAGGTTACAGAATTACGGGAAACTTCTCTGGAAATTACCGTAGATGTTTTTCTGTGTGTGTGTGTGTGTGTGTGTCTGTGGTGGAGCAGTCCTCTTGTTCTGTCTTCATTCTAAAGGTGATAAGCACAAGTCCAGCTCTGGAAGGTTCCATCAAGCAGTAATATGGTGGGGGGGGGGGGGAGGATTGCTCTCACTGCTGGCCTTGTTCAGCCAGTTGACTTTGTGGTGCACTTCAGCAAAGTGCGGCTGGATGCAATGCAACGGGACCCAGTGCCTAAGAATGAAGAAGAGATGGAATTATATTATTGATGACTGTAATATTAACACTCAAATCCTTATTGAAATACCGACGGACGCCAAGCTGGCACATATCAGACAAAACAGAGACACTGAATTTCTTTAGCTTTCAGCGCCATCGCTGATACAGGTGACCTGTTACATTTGTGCTGATGTGAAATGATGTATTCCTGCACCGCTAGTTCTGCTGCCCCCGGGCTATATAAAGGATCGTCCCGCGTCTGTCACGCCTTCGTGCCCCACCGCCTCGGCCAGGTGACGAAACGCCGGCCAGGCCCTGGAGATGGGAAGCCGGTGGAGAATGATTCGCATGGCTGACATGCTGAGAAGACCCGCTAACTTGTGAGAGTTCCCCAGGTTTTCTCATGCTCCCGGTCACTCCTGCCGTTGACTGGTGAATGCTCTACATGAATGCAAGGCTTCCTGTGTGTGTCCTCCATGCCCTGCCTTCAAGGCATGTTGGTTAATCAGAGGGGGATTCAGACACTATTTGTGCCTATTTCTGCATTTAACCCTCCCTTTTTTCCTCCGTAAAGTAAGGCAATGCTTAATGCCTCCCAGCACCTCACGGCCCATACAGCCATATTTCGGCAGATGAATTTCAGCTGATTTTCTTGAATAAGAGAATTCATTGTATATTCCCAGTCAGCGGCACAGTTATGGGACAGTCCCAGCGTCACGTGACGGACTTTGTTATAAAACCCTGTCTGTTTTGTGGCTCTTCCTGTCCCAGTTCCTTGCATGACCCAGAATTGGATGGAATAAAGGTGCCAGCTCCCAGTAGCTCTGGTGTTAGTCAGGAGGGTGTCACAGGAGGGATCGGCAGCCCCCACCACAAGCGTGAGCAAGGGGCCCCAGAATGGATCCTTTTGTTCATGTGAACGAGGTACCTGTATATCCAGCTGGAAAACTGGTAATATTACAAATCTGTGTGTGTTTGTAATTATTAAGAACATAAGAACTATACAAACGAGAGGAGGCCATTCGGCCCATCGAGCTCGCTTGGGGAGAACTTAACTAATAGCTCAGAGTTGTTAAAATCTTATCTGGCTCTGATTTAAAGGAACCCAAGGATTCAGCTTGCACTACATTATCAGGAAGACTATTCCATACTCTAACTACACGCTGTATAAAGAAGTGCTTCCTTAAATCCAGTTTGAAATGTTCTCCCGCTAATTTCCACCTACAGTATGGTCACGAGTTCTTGTATTTGAACTAATGCTGAAGTAACTATTCGGTCGAACAGCATCCAAACCTGTTAGAATCTTATAGACCTGGATCATGTCCCTCCTCAGTCTCCTTTGCTTGAGGCTGAACAGATTTAGCTCAACTAACCTTTCCTCGTATGACATTCCTCTAAGACCAGGAATCATTCTTGTGGCCCTGCGCTGCACCTTTTCTAAGGCCCATTGTGGGGACCAGATTTTTTACGTTTTTATCTTGTTGGGGGCATTTTTGTCGGCACCTTCGAGGATAACCTAAATTGTATAAGTATTTATGAATGCAATAAAAAAACTAAAAATGTCAGTAATCTTGTAGTTTGTGTTACTTATGGTTAAGGTAAGGGTTGGGTAGGTGTTATGGTTGTCATAGTTGTGATTAGGGTTATGCCCATAGAAATGAATGGGGAGTCCCCACAGTGATAGTTACCCAATCCCTGTGCGAGTGTGTGTGCATGTGTGTCTGCCTGTGTGTTTGAGGTTTTGACATTGGAGTGTATAAAATTGAGTAGAGATGGGTTTTCTTCTCTCTATTCTAGTTTCATAATTTGGGGTGACCTTAGGGTGAAACAAGGATGATTTTGGACATGTGGGATTCCAAGCAAACGGGCTTTTATTAATGTACAGCCAGAACCATCAAAACTATGACTGAAATAATTAGATTTTTATCTGAAATAAACACAGCAAATAGAACCAAACTAGGCAAAGCGCCATAATGAAGCCTGATGTGGATGGAGACGCTCGTCCTGTCGGCTCTGTGCCTTTTCCTTCACTGTCTGGCCTCCTGCCTTGTGTTCCCTCTGCAAGTCACTTGTCCTGGATTGTAGCTGGCTGCTTGTCATTAGCAAATGCTGATTTTTCCCTGGACTGCCGGAGTAGATTAACAGCCATTCAGCCCCATGCCCTTTTCTGCCCCGTATATAAGGAGGAAAGAAAGCCAAGCATTCACTGCTACAGGACAAATAATTTTCACTACCGTAACGATGGGCTGTTGTTTCTAAAACGACTGAACTGACTTACCACCTTGTTTTGTTTCAGGAGGAGGGACACGTTAGCATTCCCAGGAACTGGCTATTCTGTTGTTTGCTTGTATGAAACTTCATTAGTCATATACAACAGGACACATTTCAACCTAAATCTTAGGATCATACCACAAGGCATTATTCTATGCAAGGTATAATGAAGGTGTTTATGCCTCGAGAGTCTTCTTTGTGCTCATGTAGTATAAAAGTGAGACTAGCATGTTCCTCTGCTGACACCCCTTGCAAGTTTAGGCCCACTTGCTGTTTTAATGAAAGTATTAAATCTGGCCTCATGCTTTTCCACCTTGGTTCCTAGTTCGTAGTACACACTGTATATCAGAGTTCAGCCCAACTTCACATTAAAATCATATATATATATATATATATATATATATATATATATATATATATATATATATATATATATATATATATATATAGAGCATCTGACAAGTGAATATAGTGTTATTTTAAGTTATACTCATTGTTTTGACAGAGTGGAAAGGGTGGTGTAATTTGGAGCATTGCAGAACATCATCTCTGGATGAATAACAACCATGGAAGGAGAAAGCGGTGCCCTGGTGGATTGTGGGTAATACCGCGTGCCCTTTATCCCCTTGTTAGGCTAATGCCCTGTCTGGCTTCTCGTTCACTTACTGTATGCTCAATGAAGCAGTTTTGTGCAGGAACTGACAGTGATGCACATAATTAGTACCTTCATTGCCAAATTTTGGCTGCGTTTATAACATCCGAAAGGCATTTGATCACACGTGGAAGGTTTTGGGAAAATGGGTGTTGTTAGAGAGTGAAACTGAGACATTTCATAGCTTTTGACAAGTAGATAATAGAGCTTACAGCCCACGTGTCTTTAATACTCACAAAGACGTTTTCTTCTTGATTGTCATGAGTAATTGTAACCCTCTATTTATGGATTTGGCTTCTGTTCTTTCCTTCTTTTTTATTATTTTGATGTAATTATTGTTTATGTTTTAACAGAGTTATGAATGGCAAAAAAAAGTTTCCACATGAATTTGAGTGTGACTTTGAAGTTAAAAATAGATTTCTGCACTTTGACAGGCTATATATATTCAGTTATGTGTATGATCCGTATGCTGCTATTCCATTGGGTCCTTTTCCCTAAAATTTGTGATTGTTTGATATAATTATTTCATACTTTTCAGGTTCTAATACTTCATTGACATTCATTTGAAAGTTTGAAAGCTATAATTCTTTTTTGCAATAAGAGTATATTGTAGGTTGAGCAGCACAGCGGCAATGGGTACCTCTGTTGGCTCACTTCCTCTGGCTTAGGGGTTTGAATCCATCCTCCTTTTTGGCTATGTGGAGTTTGCATGTTCTCCCCATGTTACATGGGATTCTGGCAGTTTTCCGGGTTCTTCCTGCAGTCCAAAGACATGCAGGAACATTAAAATTGCCCACGGTGTGTTTGAACTCAAAGGTGCAGGTAGTGATTTTGGACCCAATAAAAACGTGTCACATTGGGTCCCCAACCCAGACCAATCCAATTATGTTTCAGGGCCCATATCACTCAGGGACCCATGCGGTCATCGTAACTCCCCCCCAGCCCCCTTTATGGCACCCCTATGTAGACTAACATACTGTCAAGTGTCTACCCCAGGATCCACATGACTTCAGAGGTGGTCAGAAACTGTACCAGGGTTTTAGTGGCATTCATGTTTGGCTTCAAAGGTTTAAGGTCTCTGCAGAACTCTAATGCCACAGCAGGGTCATCACAGAACTGGACCTGGAATTAAAAAAGTCGTCTTTTTAAAAGGAAGGAACTTCATAAGAAAAAATAATCTCCCACTGGAAAAAGACGTGGTGATGTTTTCTCTACAACTGGCCTGGAACGTCCACTTAGTTATGACTAATTTGGCCTGAAGATCAGTACGTTGTGATGTTTTAGCCTGTGCCTGTGAAAAAAAAAAAGGTTTTATAGCATAAATATTTCTGTCAGAATTTCCTACACATTTTTTTACAAACCACCCTGGCCCCCTTCACACCCCAGAAAGTATAAAGACTGTTCCTCAGAGTGCTCTGAATAGGATACGTGCCCAGCAGAAAATGTGCCTGTTTAATTCTTAAAATCCATGTTTGAATCGGCAGGCAGGATCCATACAAGCACATGGGGAGGTGAGTTGCAGTTGGTGTCTGATTCTCAGCCAAGATTCAAAGGGAAATCATACCTCCTACCCAGATGCAACCCACCCCCCCCACCCCGGGCAAAAAAAACACAGTAACTGTTATGAAATTTCCAAGCAGATGTGGTCCAGATAGTCCCCATTTCATCCAGAGCTATGCTGGGTTCTGACTCATTGCATGCTCTGTGGCCATAGTCCCATTCCCCTGATGCATATAGAGAAACCTTTACCAAGACAAGCAGGCTTGGTGCACTGTCCTCAGGGGTTTGTAAGGTGTGGGAGGAGGTGCCTGCTGGAATGAGACCCAAATCTCTTTGTTTTTTTTGAAGAAATGCACGAGTTCCTCACTTGTTAAAAACAAGCAACATGGAAAATAATCGTAGTTCATCAGGGAGACACGGGCGCAGCGAATCAGGATGTAAAAACAGCCTAGCTCACTGCGTAGCTGCGTGGAAGAGCCCGAGGAACACACTGCATGGGAAGCGTATGTAGATGAAAGAAAGATGCTCAATATACTGTGTACCACCACATGTATTTAACATATGTGTATATCCATCCATCCATCCATCCATCCATCTTCCTCCTACCCTGGGCTGAAACCTGTGCTTGGCAATACAGGGTAAAAGGCTGGGATACACTCTGTCTAGGATGATATCTGTATACATAGATAATACAGTGTGCTGCGGATCAGACCTGCGTCCGTACAAAACTGTTCCAAGTCATGTATATTGAGGTCAGGACTCTATCTTGGCCATTATGAAATAAAGATTTTCTATTGTTTGAACTTTTATTCATTTACCCCTTTGTTTTTGCCGGACAATGACCCAACTTCTTTGGAGTTGTAGATCACAGACAGATGCCCTGACATTCTGCTGTAGCATTTC
Source organism: Paramormyrops kingsleyae (assembly GCF_048594095.1). NCBI lineage: Eukaryota > Metazoa > Chordata > Actinopteri > Osteoglossiformes > Mormyridae > Paramormyrops > Paramormyrops kingsleyae. The sequence continues at coordinate 29,974,741 of NC_132809.1, read as the reverse complement.
TTTGGAATTTGTTGGTCCCTCGATTATTGTGAGCTGCCCAAACCCCAATGTAGCAAAGCACAACACCATAATACTGTTTTTGGTGTCTATGCAGTGTCTCCAAACATTACCCGGTGTACCAAAAACCTCAACTTCTGTCCTCAGAACATTGTTCCAGTAATTCTATGGAACATCCAGGTGCTCTTTAGCAAATTTTAAATGGGCAGCAGTATTTCTTGAAGAGCACCGGTTTTCATCAAGGTTCACTGGTATACTTATGATATACTCTTACAAACCGATTTCACCAAGAGCCAGAGACGACTACAGATGCTCAGCTGCCATCTTAGGTTTCTTTGTCCCATGTCTGTGGATTCTGTGGTGGCCTTTCTCCTCATCTGGTGTCAATGATGTTGAGTCTCTTTGTCACTGTTGACCGATGGAAGATCAAGTGTTTAGAAATAATTGTATCATCCTATCTAATCTTATGAGCTTTACCCACTTGTTGGGACAGTGAGTGGCTCTTTGGGTTCGGAGTCTGTGTCTGTAACGTCATTGTTTTGAGTCCCCTGTATGGCAGAGTAAATGTATCTCTGTTGGGCCTTGGAGCAAATCCCTTAATCCCAAAAACTGCTCCAGGGCCAGCAGATAAATGGCGGTATCTGTGCTTGAAGCCAAAGCTTCGCTCTCCCCTCTACATGTGTGTTTCTGTATGTCATAGAGACCAAGAAAGGATGTGTGCCAATCAACAAATTCCTATGAAAAGCAACAGTACCTTATACAGCCCTGCTTCTGAGGTTCTCTATAAACTCATTTGATCGAGTCATATTGTGCGTGAGCAGAATTCTGCTGTGAAGAGCTGGTAACATTTTTTTTTTTTTTTAATGAGGCAAAACAGGGCAGTAAACGCACTGAACTGACTGGACTTCCTGACACCAATTTCCTCCTTTTTCAAGTCATAATTATCCTTGCAGTTCACATCATTTTTTTCTACAAATGACCTTGATTATTTAAACCATTTCTTCAATGTACATAATTTATTTATTTTGTATATTCAAGCCTACATATTTATTTTATATTCTGTATGTGCTGGCAATAAATCTCCTTATTGGTTAACAATTATTCTTTTTAGCAGTGTGGCGATTTTTTTTTTTTTACATAAGAGAAAGTCTGGCTACTTCAGTGTTTGAATTATGAATGTAAATTACTTTAGCAATAATGGAAAATGGTGGTCACACTAATGAAGCACCTTTGAATTGAATTGAATTGAGCAGGATAGGGGACTTTATTGGTCAATTTATGAGGTATTTCCATTCCATTACTTTCCATTATAGCATATCATTGATAAAGTCAAAAGAGAAAAAAATACATAAGACCATTTGAAAAACAGAATTTCAGATGTGGTGTCATTAATCATATGTTCATTAGCATCAGTTCGTTCCTGTTTAAGCTCTGATTTATGTGCCTGACTGTAACAAGCTATTTCAAAGTCATTGAAACCGGGTCTTTTTACTTCTTATTATTTAAAATCATTTACAGTATCAGTTGTATTTACATTTGGCTGCAAGTGATCAAAAGCAACACGCATTGAATGTGTATAGATCCTAAGTGGTGATGTACAAAATATGAGGATCGGGCCCTTAATACAATCTGTGAGAGTCACAGGATGGGCCTGTATTAACCTCTATAACAGGTATTAAAGGAGGTCGGAGCCCATACATTATACTTAAATTGGCTTTGCAAATCCTGCTGTCTCTGGATAAGCTGTTGGATGGTGGATGGATGGATGGAAAACCAGATATTTTATCATTTATAGATTTTCCTGAGGATGAAATTATCCAGTATAAACAGGTGTGTTTTTCCTGCCTTTCTGTTGATGTTGTATAGAATTTGGTCAATTTTGTGTTCTTACTTTGGAAATAGCTACAAAAGGACGAAGTCCTCCTGAGGTTAACTTATGAGGGAGCAGAACTCCGAGACCGCAGTTCTGAGTGTAAACCGTCGTCATGGTGTGCCATCCCTTTCACACCTGTTCTTCACCTCTGTGTCTCCACAGTGGGAGAGTGCATTTATTGCAATTTACTGGGAGGCTCTAAGATGGTGATGCCAGCAGGCAAGACGTGTATAAGGACTTTGGGGGGGGGGGGGGGGCGGGGTGGAGGTGAGTGGCTGGCTGTCTGCCCACTCTGTCCTGTTAACAGTGCAGATGATTGGACACCAGCTTTCTGCTGGATTCTGGTTCAGCAGGAGCTGTGGTTACATGTGGTAAGTGTGGGGGTAATAGGGGGGTGTATTTGGGGTATTAATCAGTATAGACTACTGAAGCGTTTGACTCCTAGTGATCCCCCTTAATCCTAGACAGCATAATTAGAGGGCATGAGACCAGGAAGGCTTCAAAGAGGCATGGAGATTACACTGTGCATGAAGCCCTTTGGTTTTTGTATGCTTTCATTTACTATTTTGCTTTAAGTGCCAGGTGACTGAATGAAGCCTCCATCGCTCAAGTTGCCACAGCTCTCTTTGCCTACTGTATCAATCACAGCAGCAGCTCCAGTCTTCATAGGACGGGGATTGGCAGTCTTTTCCGGAAAAGGTCGTTGTATGTGCGGGTGTTCGCCGCAATTTAAGGATTACTAATTGGAGGACTGATTGGCTGAAGAATCCTCACACCTGAGTTTGAACAGCTGACCTAAAGGTCACCCCAAAAAGCTGCACACACACCGGCCCTTTAAGATTGCTCACCCCTGTCATAGGGGGTACTGTGCTCCATAACACTGCATAACTTCATCTGTCAAAATGGCCTGACAGTTACAGCAGCCAGTCAGATTCAACTACCCTTGCCTGGGGCCACGGTGCTGAATTTATACCTCCCAAGCACAGAAATGCAGTTCCGTAAATCAGTCATGGGATCTGTGATGGAGATGATTGTGAGCGACGGTGGCCATCTTGAAAGAGGGCATCTGATAAGGATTTCCTCATTGCACGGTGTCTGGCCAGGTGAATTTTGCCCAGGGGCCTGCGGCATAGTGTCTGTAGGCATGTCTGTGCTGCGTCCTTTGGGCACGCAGCTGCTCCTATCCTGTTTGCAGTGTGCACCATTTGTCCTTTCAGGCTTCTGACCTGACTTCTGTACCCTTGGGGGAGTCGACTACCTGTAACTTTCCGAATTATCAGTGCGAAAGCCGAGAGAGACTTCATGACTCATAACGGGATTAAACCTTAAGGCTTATTTTAAAAACACACAATTATGTACTTGTTTGCTCCATGCAGTTGCTTAAGCCAATTATTATTTGCATTCACCACAAAGTTGCTTTGGATAAAAACAAAAAACTTTGGAATAAGTAAATGTAATTAAATCTAGTCAGGCTAAATATGTTTAAACATTTGAAGTGATTTTTTTTTTGTTTCAGTGCAAAAAAAAAAAAAAAAAGTGTTTCTAATATCCGCCCTGGGTCAGTGTTTGACTGGGCGTGCCGATTCATTCCATTCTATGATTCTCTCACTTAGACTGAATCTCAGAAGTGGTGCATCTGAACTTTTGACTTCACATTTTACCCCGTGAAGGTGCTTATAGCCACTGTTAATTTACTATTGTCACTTGAGACAGATTTTAATTGCTCAGAACTCAGAAATTGAGCTAATATGCTAAGTCTTTCAGTTCTGGGGATGAATGAGAACTGCCATTGGCCTGATTAGCTTAGCTGATGTAAAACTGTGTATTGGTGCTGTAGACCTTATTCATGGTATACAAGCCCCATCATCTTTAATGCCCCATCACCGTCCAACTCTTTATTAAAATGTCACCACCTTCACATATTTTGAGGGACACAAATTAGATGTTTAAAAACCTTGCAGAGGTAAGGATTTTGCTGTAATTCAAATGTTCATCATTGTCAGTTTTCTGTTACATAGATCATCTTTTCAATTACATCAATTTAAATCTGCTCATCTTTTGGAGATTTAGGGGCTAGTGTCTGGAAGGGGGAGGGTGAACCTGAGGGAATACTTTGTTCAGGGCATATGACTTGTGACAGAGAAGCTGTCGCATTTGTGGCGTGAATTAACGGATAGATTCAGAGCTGTTGCATTGACGGATTCCTCTTCAGCAGTCACATTAGGGGTTCAGCTCGAGCTGCCCCGCCAAATCCCATAAAAGCCCAGTGAGATGTTAAATATTATCTTTGGCCTGACATGGAACCAGTCTTATGAGAAATCGCTTCTCATTAGGAAGACGGCAGGCTGTTCAAGCCGCCGCGCTCTACATCACAAACATCACCGGTGTGGATCCTCTTCCTGCCCGGGCAGGATGTCAGCGCCGGGTGGTTGTCTGCTTGACGCAAACAGAAGGGTCTTTTTGGGACCTTCCGTGAGCAGATAGTGTGGTTTGTTTTTCCAGAAGTTTCTTGGAGCTCGTCAACATAATTGGCGTGGAAACAAAAGTGGTGGCAGCAAACTGTAAATAATGAAAGCTGGTAGATAATGGTGTGACTGGATCAGAGCAAGAAGTTGAAGTGACAGGCGTGTTGCATTGTGTTGTAGGCATTCTTTTTACCTTGTTTTCTGCAGCTTTTAGATTAAAAAAATTACTTTATCTGGAAATCCTTGTCCATACTGTACCTCAGTCTTACCAAGGTGGCAAACTCAACAACCAATCAGATTAAGAAGCTGGATTGACCAAAACGTTACAGGCTGCAGACTGGGGAGAGTGTCTGCTCTGCTCTGCCCGTCTGCTCCAAATACAGGGGGGTGCACTGATAACCGTGTGAGAATGAGGAAGGGACATGGGGCTGTATTCTGAGCAGAATCCACACTAAGGTCTCGCCCTCCTGCTTCAGCTCCTGACATCTCGTCAGTGGCATGGATACCGTGGCAGATGTAGGGGGCCCAACATTAGACAGGGGCTCTTGAATACTTAAAAGTTTTGTGTTAAGCTGGGAGCGCAAGGTGACATTATGTCACAGGGCCCAGAATTTCTACGCATGCCCCTGCATCTTGTACTACTTTTCTTTCCCTAACACCATCATACTGTGTGAAGGTTTGAATAGGACACCTTTTTGATATTAACCATGACAAGTGACAGGAGTGAAATACTTTTAAATACTTCAATTTTCATCTGAAGCTCAGTGTAGATGAAATGAACTAGCGCAGGTGTTTTGTTATATACTGCTTATGTTTTTGAGAACTTATTTCCCAAAATATATCAGTAGGTTTGTTTTATCTGTTTACTATGGTATGCTGATGTATTGTAGGTACAGTTATGGTTGCACCTTCCCGGTGGACAGAGAAATGCATGCTGGGAGGAGAATGGTGAATGTTATCTGGCTTGACTACTTTTATTTGAAGCTTATTATCTTGGCTCTTTGATGCTAGAAGTAAATACATTACACGTAAATCTCCTTTGTTGGGAGTAAAGTTTAAACGTACCATTGGTGAGTATGCTAGCAGAGCATTGAAACTTGGGCAAGAAACAGGGAAACCGTGCAAACAGAGTTTCTTAGTTGTACTAAGCTGTACTCTTTCAGTAACATTGATTCGGTGAATGTTACAGTATGTATTCAGAAGACAGCAGTCTGAGCAAACTTATAAAATTAGGTAAAATGGCTGCAAGTATGGCTACTCTTCTCTAGTCTCTCTTCATCTGCTTGGGATAATGCCCCCTCCTCCCTCTCGTTTCAGTAACATGGAGAACGGTGCGATGACAGGCTCTGGTCAGGTGGGGGGCTCTGTTGTGAGCAAGTGGCTGCACGATAAAAGGAATAATTATGTCTGCGAAATGCTACAAATGTAAGCAAAGGATAGTCGGACATATGTGGAGAGAATAAGGTATACAGAGATGAAAGGAGCAAATGACCAAGGAAGCGCACAGAATGGGGGGGGGGGGGGGGAGTCCCCTCTCACCAATCAGTATGCCCACGCTTATGTGAAGAGCTCATGCCTAAAGCCCGACATAATTCCTGCAAAGGAAAGCAAAGAGCCGCAAGGAGGTCAGCACATTCCGCCACAGCTCTGGGCTCTGAGGGCTTTATGACCTTCCACGTCTCCGTGTTTGCTCCCTAATGTCTGCTCCGCTAATTGACCCAGAAGTGCCGCTCTCGCTCTGTGTACAGAGGCCTTTGTTTCCCCTAAAAGGCAGAGCCGTGTAAATAATGCATCGGAGAGCTGGCCTCGCGGTGCGGCTCCATAGCGCCGCTCTTCCCAGCGATCCCGGCTGTTTACACTCCCCGGGAAAGCTGCCGCGAATAGAAGCTCACCGAGGCCTCCATCTCTCAATTACCATCAGCGCTCTCCGTCTTTCTGTCCAGCGCCGGTTTCATGCTGGCGTTAGTCATCGCTGATGTCTTATTCTATTTCTTCTTCTCCACTTGGTGTCCGTGAGGTAAATGAAGTAACCGGCAGAAAAGCGTTTCAAGGAGAGATTCCCGAGCGATGGAGATTTCTCCCCGTCCCCTGATTAAAGTCATGTGCTGCTCTGAGAGTGAACAGTTTCCAAGCTGCTACCCACTCAGTGTCAGCTAGGCCAGCATTAATCTTCACTTTGATTCCTTTGCAGGAGAAAAATGTTACTAAGTAAGTAAAACACTTTCTATATCTTTTAACACATGCCGGCATAACTTGATTGAAACAAACATCCTCTCAGTGACTGCAGGAAACTGATAATTTCATCACGATATGCTGCTCTAGGAAACCATTGAGTTGTACTGATTTACTTTCAAAATCATTACCTGTGGAAAAAGCTGTTTTTTAAAGGATACTTTTGATGACTATGGCCTTTTACTGCAAGTATTAATATCCTGTGATACAAAGATATTTTATAGCTGGTCATCTTTACTGATTGCTTGTTTCTTCTAGACATTATTGCTTTGTGAGAGAATTGGCACTGCGATGTCATTGGCAGAACTGTCCATCTACAGGTGAACAATATCTGCTCAGATTCAACACTCCTGTTTTATTGACTGACTCTAGAATTTGAAGTTAAGTACATGTTAGATTTAAATAGACATTTCAGAACTGTGATAACGTAAAGAATTTATAATGACACAAATCGGGCTCTTGTAGTTTGCATTTTAATTCTGTATCTATCACTCGCACTCTCTGAGTTTCCGTGCTGCATTTGCGGGAGTGCCGTCCTCTGACTCGGTCCCTGGGGAAACAGGAGGCGTGTTTGTTATTGGTTCCTTCCCCGCTCTGTGTAAATCCCCTGCTAGGTGACAGGCTTGGAGTGAAAATACGTGCAAATGCAGAACGGAGAATTAATTACACATGGAAATGAAGCCTTGCTGCTGCTGTAGTCCCTTTTTTCCCCCCCCATACCCCTCAGCCTCTGTAAACACGGATGCACTAATACTGGTACAAAATGAACATGTATGAGTGCAAGTATAGGATGGAATATATTATAAATATTGCTGCTCTGTGAGTCTTCTTTAAATCTTTGGAAAGGAGGGACCAATGGCAAAATTTCCTGGCATTAGTTATTGTTTTCCTTCTAAACACTTCCAAAGCTACATTGTGTGAATGTGTAATGAGGAAATTCGGTGAACAGAATATAACAAGGTATACGATGGGGTCAGTAGCTCTCATAGATTAGCTGGAAATAACATACACATTTTCACTCAGATGCTAATGATAATTAGCTTCTGATGATGCCGCTTAAACCAGCAGTGAGTCACAGGGATAACTGGCAGCGAATCGTGGTTCATGTCTTAGTGTAGTCACCTTGTCAGCCAATCACAGGCCTATTTACTCGGGTTTTCTCCACTTAGTACAGGCCACATGGTGCAGTTACGTACGTGGCTAAGCAGGTGGAGCGATCGGTAAGGAATGCTGGAGCGAGCATGGCGGGCTGGCGTGCCACAGACCCTCTGGCTGTGCCCCCTGCTGCCATCCTGAGGCCAGCATCCCCCCCCCCACCATCTCACAATCTTTGTCGCGTGTAACATGAGAGGGAGTGTCTGACCACCTGGCAGAAATTTCTTGGTTCAAGTCTCAGACTAGAAGCCCTTTGCCCCACGATGCCAACACCAGTCTAAAAGTAGCTTGTATTATTAAACACAGAAGGCGACTCATAGCGTTTGCTATCACAGCCGGGGTTCTGCAGATTTCCAAGTCTTTTTCCTTATGCCTTGTCATTTTTCTGTTTGTCCAACGGTGGTATTGGCACAGTTTAATGGTCATTTTCTATTACCTTTTTGTGTACAGTGCAGAATCTGTGTTTTTTTTTTTTCCTGCAATCTGGGCCCGGGACCGAACTGGAATTTTTCTCCATGTCTGGAGAGAAGCAAATGGGTGGGAAAAATATTCCTCAGAGTGTAGCTGTAAATCCAGCCCTGGAGCATGCTCCCGGTCACAGCCGAGTGGAGCTGAGGTAATGGGTTCTGAGGCTCCGCCCGCTGTACCCTCGGGGTTCTTCTCTGGGAAATCAATACCTTCACTCGCTGTAATAATTTAACTCCCGGTATGAAATCCCTGTTAAGTTATTTACCAAAAATTTCAATACATGTTTGAAACTCAAACCCAGGAAGGTTGTTTATCTGGGTTCCCCCAAGCATAACCTCCCCCATGTACCCCGTAAGATTCATGTAGGCCGCTGTGTCTAATCGACGTCCTCTGCATGGAGCCCGTTAAACGATGCACATTGTTGCACAGTGGGGACTGAGTTGAACCAAAGTTCTTCAAGGGTACCTACCCCATTTCCAAGGAATTTGTCCTGAATTGGCTCACCAAATATCCACCTGTAAATCAGATATGTAAGATGTAAAATATCAAGACATGGTAGGAGAACCTTCTAGAAAGCACTGTAGATATAACATGCTTTGGAGGAGGTTTGAAATGTCCAGTCCTCCTGTAACCATTTAGTGTTCAGCTTGGGAACATCACTCCACCCCTCCTCATTGCATAATGGAGATATTATCACTCCTGCTGTACAGGAACTCAGCCCCAAGAAATCAGTTTTCCTAGAGTTTTTGATTAGTTTTATGAAGGTGTATTTGTACTGATAAATTTATGCCCCTTAAAATAATAGATTGCCAAATATAATTATGATCAATTAATTATTTAATCCCCTAGAAAAGCTCATAGGCCCAGAACAATTAAATTAATCAATTCCTTAAGTTGAATACTAATTTGTACTTTTGTTTGAGGTCCACAAAGGAACCAAATTAAGTTAGCTTACATGTTTAACCTTCCGTCTGTACTAGAGCCCTTTGATTTAGTTTTAATTGTATCAATCAACAGTAACTGGGCTTTGTAGGATGATAGGCATTGTTTTCCTGCGATGATTAATGTGCTGATTGTTATTTTAGTTCATTACAAGCACAAGTCATATCCCACTTCAGCTGCCTATCCCTTTACTGATTAAAGTATGGAGCAGTCACATGACAATGCTAGCTAAGCAAATTACAAGCACCTGGGTGCAGCTGGTCACACATAACTTTTTCTGGTAATGCTTTATATTAACTCCACCTTCATAATGCCATTATAATGTATCCATAGAACATTCAGTGCATCTGCAAGATATATTCATCATGCATCCATAAAACATTGCATAACATAAGCAGCGTGTAAGTATACCATAACAACCTAACATACCTTAACACCATTAATATACATTACTAACAAACATTATAACACTTGTTTTTAATGTTCATTACAGCTAGGATGTCTTATTCATTAAAAGTATCATGGATGCATTATGAAGGTGCATTTAAATGTAAAGCATTACCCTTTTTTTGTTGGAAATATTGTTCCTTTGCACAAAGCTTGATATATGCCCTGCACCCAAGAAACATATACATACAAAAACATACATTTCTGTTATGCTGAATGATTATTAGGATATGTAGTGTGTACTGTAAAGCCTTTAAAAGTGCTTTACAGTATGCTGATCTATGTTTCATTTTTGCCGTTTAAAACTGTAACTGTTGCATTAGATGTAATTACTTCCTGGTAGAGCTGAGGATGCTGTTACATTACAACAATCTTCCTACAAGCCTATAATTTATTTATTCCTTGAGCCTGCCCCAGGAAGCCTGGGGTACGAGTCACTGACACGCAAACAGAGTGTTGCAACAGAAGAGAAGTGTAGAAATTGCATAGAAATAGAACTGAAGACACCAGAATAGCATTCATTGCTTCTATAAGCTATTATTACTGTTTTGTGCAGACTTTGTAGCACTTTTTGTAACTGGAAAATAATGTAACACATTTATCTGTTTCATAAAAGACAGATTAATTGCTTGTACATAAATATCATACATCTTTCTCATTAAAACAAATAACACTACTAGCACTTCAGCTTTATATATCTAATAACTTCATTTGATATTATTTAAGTTGATACCGTAAAAATAAGTTGACTCTAGTGCATAAATACCAAATATGCAGATGGGATCAAACCCGCAATCGTGGAAGTGTGACAGCTAGCACTATTGGCTAAAGCATCGTGCCTTCCACTTGTGGCAAATAAAGCTTAAAATAAGACTTGTGGTGTGTTCTTTCTGTAAATCGGCCAGGTCAGCAATCTTACCACGCTACAGACTGAGCATCCGTGTGGTTTTAGCGTGCCCTGCGGCTGACCCTTCCACACTGTCCGGATTCGGCTGGTACGGTCTGCAACAATGAAGACGTCAACAGCTCTCCCTGCTGAAAGCAGGAGACTTGGGAGGCTGCAATTTCATTGTCATACCTTTCTATTTGCCACCCCCACCCCCCCCACCACTACCACTCATTATTGTCAATACAACTGAGGCCATATAAAGCTGGAGACTTCGGGGGATTACACCCCCACCGAGATATTGACCTGATATTTCAGAAATCCTGTCAGCTCGCCTTCGCTGGTCAGGGGAAGATTTATTTGTCTGCTGAAGGTGCACACATCCATAAGGATGGTCCCGAGATGAAATATGTGTGTTTGTGTGCATTTCAGTTGAGGGGAGTCAGCTGTTGTGGCGAAATACAAAGGGTGTTGATAATAAGGTAATGGAGATCTGATGGCCTGTATCTGCCCGCTTTTGGACACTCAGACTCAATCTGTAATGCGGTTACCATCGATTCTTACTTGGCACTTACAGTGTAGGACCGTCAAATCTATCAGGCATCGCCGTTATTCCTCAGATAAATGTAATCACTTTATAATTAGGAAATATACCGCATCTGCTTTTTAAATTTTGCTCCAGAACCATTTTTTCTGCTATTGAATAGATGTATATAATATGGTGAATAGAAGCTCAAATAGCCTCGAAGTATGTTAAGTATCTCCGTATCCTGCAGGAAATCTTAGTTGGCCTTCGTCCAGATGGTTCCGCGGTCGACAATGGCTTCCCTGGCAGGGCAGTTCATGAATTCTCCTGATGATGTATAAAATCGTCTGAAAACGGCACTGGACTGTTGACTCACAGTCCCAGGTGTTTTATCAAAGAGTGATATGATGTGGATAGAATTTAGGCTCTCGGAGACCGGGACGTGCGGAGCCGGGGGGGAGCTCACTGCACCCCCAGTGTGTGGGCCGAGATCCTTTCCTCAAATAAGATAGCAAAGTGCCTTCTGACCAATGCGGGGGGGGGAGTAGTTTGTAAATAAAGTCTCATGTGTTTACAGGAGGCTTAATTCATAAAAGAGATGAATATTTATTTGTTATTTTGCAAAGCTTTTCGAAGGATGATCCTCGATGCAGAGGGATTATTAATCATTATTATTGATTATGTATTGATAATGATGATTATATAATAATAATGAGTCTGGCTTCCGCAGGCTTCAGTAACTGAAGGCCTTTGTGTGTTTGTCTGCTTTCCCTAGGAACCACGGTGATGACAATGACAGCTTACGATGCGGACGACCCCAGCACGGAAAACGCGGTGCTGCGTTACTTCATTACCAAGCAATCCCCCGACAAGCCCTCCCCCAACATGTTCTACATCGACCCCGAGAGGGGTGACATCGTCACGGTGATCTCACCCACGCTGCTGGACAGAGAGGTAGGCGTCGCACTCCCTCGATACTGGTGCAGAGAGGGGAGCCAACATTCAGACCTTAGACTCCCAGAATGCTGTGAGGTGCAATAAGTAGCACTGTTTTTTTTTGTGGAGTGTGGAAATATATGCTGGTGCTGGTGCACCTGCTGTTATCTTCATTAAAGGGGCCAGACGCAAGGCAGGCCATGTCCCTGTGCCCGCATGCTAATGAGCAATATGGGGAAGAGTGTGATTGCAGTTTGCAATCGGATGCAGAAACATCGATTTGTGATGCTTGCGGGAGGGATAATATTAGCCATTGTCAGACGTTTAGAGCGTGGTTCACTGACGTGACGCAAACGCCGCCAACCATCAGCAGGGCAGAAAACCATCTGTTGGGTCTTCTGTCATCGTTCTCGGGTGATTGAATTGTCAATAGCAAATTGACAGCGGGATTAGTCAGGTTGTCAGGCCAGATAGTGATATTAATGTTTCTGACATGATTCTGTCATTGGACTCCTTATTCTCCTTGGATATGTCCTGGGTACATTGTGTATTGCAGTTTCAAAAATGTCCAAATATCCAATGACAGTTTTTTTTTATTATTATTATTATTTTGTTTTGGTTGAGGACTGGTGTTGTGTTTGTGCGTATTATTTGTTGATGGGTAAGGGATGCATCCAGAGAGATTTCTATGGTGTTACTAGGCGACCAGTGTTTATTTTATGATTTTACAATTTTATTTTACTACTGATATTCCAGGTACGTTGGCTCACATCCATGCTGAATGAAGGCATGTTGCTAGGTAACAGGGCCTGGTATTAGCCGAAAGTGGTCAATGAAGACGATGCCGTCTATCTCTGTCATTAATCAGGCCAAAGGCAGGCACAGATCAGGAGGACTAGGACCCAAAAAAACATTAGCAACAAGATAACTTATAGGTCCTGTTCAAGGGATTAAAAGCCGCCCCCACAAACCCCCAACTTCTTTAATTTATCAGACACAGCTGAGTTTAGGCTCCTGCTCCCCAGGCCAGGCTGGGTGTAAGCCCCTGCCTGCAAGCTAAGATTAGTGGCTGTCTAGTTAGAAACAGAGAGAGGTGAGGATAGGTTCTGCACCATGGTGCAGACACACATTTCTCCTCTTTATGTGGGATGGTAATTCTGAGAAAATTGGAAAATCAATATAGTCACATTGAAATCGAGTTGATTTTCCCTCTAGGTTTTCTTCTCTCGCCTCCTCGGCATTAAGCTCTGTTTAGATATGCACATTTATTTCCGAAAGATTACCTCTTCCCCGGCTCTCCATCCGCGTGGCGCCAATCCCGTCCATCGCAGAAGCATAGCTGGATTCCCGACAGCTAATACCGTAATGATGAAAGTGATTTTCGTACAGATGTGACGCGTCATCCTGCTAATGTGTTTGGCGCCGCGACGTGAACAGGAGTTTCCCCCAGGATTCGGAAGCACCGATTGCGAGGCGTCCCGCTGCGAGCCATTGCCATCCACAGAGGGAGGGAGCATGGTTTCTCCAGGTTGTTGACTTTGGGGTAAAGGGGAGGGGCAGACCTTTTGGAAGGTTCATACTGTAGGGCGTACCTAGGCCTTCGGATCCTTGGTTTCTCTTATACAGTATCAGATGTAGATTGTCCCCCATTTCATATCTGGTTTTGCATTGCTTGAGGCCAAAGCAACAAAACCGTCTCTCTTGTGTACCCACACACACAGTCCCACACACAATTTTGGACACTACTACTGTGGTACCAAGCTCTAGAGACTCAATTCAGTCATATGGCTTCAGCCTTTAGCAGTATTTTTATGTTGTAGGTCATTTATCTATGTGTGTGTGTGTGTGTGTGTGTCTTCTAGTGTGCCTGTGTGTTCATGGTTATGTCCTTAGTTGCATTGATTGTGATGTCACATTTATGGCAACTGTACAAAGGATGGTGGATATAATGTTGGCTGGTCACGCAATGCTTTACCTCCAGATGCATTATCCAATTCCTGTCACATGATGTCAACCATCTGTCTTTCCCTTGACTCCCTCCCCCCCGCCCCATACATACACACATATATATAGACCACCTCCTACTCTTCCGAACATCACATGCCTGTAACAGGTGCTCCCAGAGCCTCGGATAGTGCTCACAATCTGTTGTGTGTGTGAGTGTGCATGCAGGTGCGAGTGTGTATCTGTATGTGAAGCCTGTGTGTGTGTTTGTGTGTGTGTGTGGATTATGTTTATATTAAATTGTGGTGACCAAAGACCAAATGTTCATCATTATGTAATAAAAACCTGTTATTTTTCAGGTCCCCACAAAGATTTGTGAATGCAATCTAAAAATGCCAAAAGTCTTGTATTTTGTCTAGTTATTATGGTTAAGGTTAGGGTTGGGTAGGGGTTAAAGACTTCATGTTGGGATTAGAGTATTCCCCACAAAGATATAATTACAAACCTGTGTGTGTATGTGAAGCCTGTGTGTGTGTGAGGTCTGGGTAAATATGTGTGTGTGTGAGACCTGTGCATGTGTGTGTGTGTGTGTGTGCGTGTGTGTGTGTGTGTGCGCATGCATGCTTTCATATGTGTGTGTGAGAAGCTCATGTGCGACTGAGGATTGTCTCCTGCATCTGTACGCACATGAGTCTCGGTGAGGGGGCCGTGTGGTTTGTGCTTACCAGCGACACGCTGTGCATGGACTGTGTTGATTAGTCCCTCTGCAGTCTGAGCTCTCGTTCTGGGCTTGTTAGCAGCTGCTTAGCGGAGGGGGGGCGTTTGGGAGGGGAGGGTTAGCCATGACACTGTGCTCAGTTCAGCATCTCATGTCTAATTAAGCAAACATCCTTTATTCCAGCTTTGCTTAGCCCTCAGGCCCCAAAACACACAGCGGGCCAGACACAGGAGCCTGGCTGCTAACTGCTAACTGCTCCCCTCGCACAGGGCGATGCTTAGCGACTCCGCCACCACTGCTTTTCTTGCGAGGTCCTGTCTGAGGACTCGGCGGGACCCATGGGAAACCGAGGTCACCAGATCCAGACTAATGAGCCGGGCACTGAAGGTCCCGAGACGCATGGGCGTCATGTAGCGCGCTCATGTGGGCGTCATGTAGCGCGCTCATGTGGGCGTCATGTAGCGCGCTCATGTGGGCGTCATGTAGCGCGCTCATGTGGGCGTCATGTAGCGCGCTCATGTGGGCGTCATGTAGCGCGCTCATGTGGGCGTCATGTAACGCGCTCATGTGGGCGTCATGTAGCATGCTCTCCGCCCTGCATTTTGCCAACTGGAGGACAAACAACAAAAGAAATTGCGATGAAGGTCCAATTGCAGGGCCTCTGCTCGCATTAGGGTGAACTCGACGAGACACCGGCCCTGTAAGATGGCGCTCTGGTGACTGTCCAGAAAATACGTCAGCCAAATGATGAACACAGAGCCGCTAATCTTCCTTTGGTTCTCACCACCAAACAGTCTCTGAATAGCTCTGTGTGCTCCCCTCCATCGCTGTTAATGGAGCTGTTCCTCTCACGATCATCTCACAGCCTCTGCCTACGGCCAGGGGTTAGCAGGGATCAAGCAGAGCGCTGAGTAGCTTGCCCCTAGGGCCCACTGTCCTCAATCTTGGGCCCAGCGGACCTGCAATGTTTGTGTTTTTCCGGCTAAACACTTAATCAGTCCGCTTGGACTGATATTTTCTTCTTCCCCGCTGCAGGCTTCCACTTGGCCTTTCCGGACAGTGACATACATACATATACATCTGAAATGAACGTGTTTTTTTTTTTTTTGCAGTAACAGCACTGATCAAGGGAAAAATTTCCCCTGGTTTATTTTTGTTGGAGTGTGACTAACGACCTAGTAATATCAGAGGAATTAGTTCTCAGATAATTGATTGTTTTATTGTAGAACAATTAGTTTACCCAACAACAAATCAGTCACATTGATGAATATTAATTTCTCTAATTTAAGGAAAATTTGGGGTTGGGAGTTTCTCACTGGGGGGTGTTTTTTTAAAATACATCACAGCTGGCTCTGTTAAGACACGTGCAGACTGAACTCTCAGCTGCGTCATACTGTAAGAGCCTCTCCAAATGTTTCATTACAATAGGTTTTCTTATTTGTTTAGACTTTACTTCTGTGTTTGCAGAATCTTTTTGTTTTGCTGCCTCACTAATAGCACAGCGCCCCCCCTGGGACTGGAGCTGTAATGTTTTTGCACATAGCCAGCGCATGGTGCGCTGTTCTCTCGGCGCGAGGCGGACTCGGCAGGGCGACACGGACAGACATCCCGCTCGCCCATCTGCTCCCCCGCTTCTGCCCACTCCGCCCAATCACTCTCCTCCTAATTGGACTTTGCCAGAACAGTGTGGTGGCAGAACGCCCTGGCTTCCGCTGCGGCAAGGGGCCACAGCATTGACCCTTTGTCTAGATCTCCGACGGCCAGAGGTGGAGCGCAGGCAGCACATTTTACCCAGCATGACAGAAGATATCCCTGGGCTGCGTGTTTAGTATCACGGGAGGTTTATCCCAGCCAGACTCCATGTGCTCTCAGATTTTTGGCCAATGCTGATAACCTATACATTTTTGTCAGATCTTACTGAAACCGATAACCATTTAACTTTTGAGATACAGAAATCTGTAATAAAACCTGTGACGTTACTTCTTAAGATCCCGTGAATGTTGCAAACACATCATGTACTGCAGGCAGTCACATGTCAGCAAAGCAGCGTTGACTAGGTACAGTACACTGTGATGAGGTTCTAAGTGGTGAACAAACCAATGAAATCCCTCGTTCCTCCACTATCGAAAATGGCTGATCGTCCAATGCAATCATCTCTATTATTTTTCTAGTTATATCTTTAGCTCTGGTGCTGCCAATTTCGAACATGAACTAAAGTCTAAGTATCAGCCTGCAATATTGTCCCATACTGATACATGAGACCACTGCCATGATTTTTAATGATCGTCGCCAGATACCAATATGTCAACCAATATATTGTGTATCTCTGCTCTTAGAGGTTTTGCTTTCATTGTGATAATTCCTGTTGCCATGAGGTGATCCTTGACTATTGACCCGTTTCTTGTCCGTTGTGCGTTTGCTTGCCTTTGCCAAATATCACTATGTCGTCCATGCCAGAACATTCTCTGAGTTCATCCATCGAGGTTGGGGATGTTCCACTGGTACCCAGTGATAGGAAACCCTAAAAGGCAGATTGGTTGGAGTGTAACCAGAATCTGAAGGAAAGGCATATTCAGGGGCGGGCCCACAGGGGCACTGACCCCAACTGAAAACTGATTGGTCCCTGGAGTACCCCATCACTGATGCAAAAAAAATTCATTGGCTATTCATAAGGTTGGCCCCTCTGTATTAATTAAAACCCTTCTTACGCTCCCCACCTTGAAAAAATCTTGGAATCGCCCCTGTTCCGAAAAAGGCCTTGCATAGCTCTGTGGCTCGCACACCTCACCCCGCACACCTCACCCTGCACACTTTCCACACTGGAGCGTGACAGGTGCCACGTGGCGGCAGGGTGATGGAAGAGCTGTCTAACTGTGCTGTTGCTAGTCCACTCTAATTCTGCTCCTGGCAGCTAATGCTATTGCCTAAGCAGCTACCTAATTCTCTTCTTGTAATCGCAGGCCTGTCCGGGGATCGATCGTCGAGGAACCCCCAACACCCCCCCCACCCCACCCCAGGCTGTCTCACATGACCATCTTAAAAATCAATGCCATCACGAAGGGGTCTTTCAGCAGCCGCTCTTAGCTTTAGTCCCTCCTCACTAATGGGTTGTAGGTGCCAGCGCGGGACCCTTTCGTTTGTCCGCCCGTGAATCGATGTGCTTATTAAAGGCGGGCGACATTCGGGGCTGGCTTTCCCCTCTTTGGCCGATAATGAAATGAGTGGGGGGGGGGGGTAGGTATCACAGAAACAAAAGGCGAGACTGGGTCACAGGGTCACGGGAAATGTGGAGATAGAAACTCTGATTCTCTGCTGCCATCCTTTCTGTTTAATTCCAACCGTCTCCTTCACAGAAGTAATATCTGATTATGGTAAAAAATACTGATTAGAGAAAACATACTTAGACAAATGTGGCATAATAAGTGACGTGCAATTAAACAAAACATTGGACAAACAAGACACAAATATATTGGAAAACTACTTTAGAACTATACTGAATGAATTCAGTATAAACGTTATGTACAGATATATAGAAATGTATCTCTTATTGGTGATGTACAGATACATAGAAATGTATCTCTTATTGGTACAGATACATAGAAATGTATCTCTTATTGGTGATGTACTGTACAGATACATAGAAATGTATCTCTTATTGGTAAAAGGATCTGGTACTGATACAGATGCATCTCCCAACAATAACAGGGCTGATTTTGTTAACATTTGGGCACTTGTCACTAGGGGGGTCAGTGACAAATGCCCCCCCACCACTCTAGGTGACATTTTGCCTGGGGGGTCCAGAATTCCTAACTGCACCCCTGCCTCGGACCATGCGGTTTAAGGACTCCCATTGGCTATCATGTTCTCCCCCACCATTCTGTCCGACGGATGCCTCCACACCACCGTCTGCTGTCCAGAGGAATCACCAGGGGGGCAGTATCACAGGCGATGCACCCTGCTTCCAGTGGGGGTCCTACTGCTAAATGCCCCTCCTTCCTCACCCGGTACAGTCCAAGCAGACATACAATTACTGGCAGGTCACTTCATTGCTGCGGCATTTGGCATGGCAATCGGTGGAGCCGGAAACGGCCCCTGAATTAGGCCCTCGCTGCTGGTGCCCCAGTTCACTGGCACACACCAGCTCACTGGTGCCCCGGCTCACTGGCGCGCACCAGCTCACTGGTGCCCCGGCTCACTGGCACACACCAGCTCACTGATGCCCCGGTTCACTGGCGCCCCCCCCCCCTTGTTCTACTGCACGCTTCCCAGCCAGGCCCCTAATCTGATCCTCCACCGTAATTGAATGTCAGTCATCACATAATGATTCTCTTCAGCTTTCAATTAGCATGTCTGTCCCCGGCACTGTGACACTGACTCCTCTTGTGGGGGGTGGGGTGGGGGGGCGGGGGTTGTTATATATATTTACTTTTGCAGTTAGGAGAGAGTTATTAGACTAGGTAATCTAAATGCAAATAATCAAGTGAATGTATTGGGGGGAGTTATTTAGCATTTCCTGCTGATTTGATATGCACTTCACTGTATCAGCTGCCTTTGTTCTGTCATTATTGTCCACAGATCGGGGCTCTTCGACTCTAAAACAGATTTGTGGTGATTTGGAATTTTGGGGGTGGTGGTGGGGGGGGGGGAGGTGTCTGGGTGTCCGATGGGATGATCTCTCCAGGGGGAGGCGCTGAGCCCTGCCTGCCTTTAATGAAATCGGGGGTACGTATCGGGCTGAGAAAAAAAAATCATAATATCAAGCTGCCGTCCAGAAGCTCGGAGGCTCATCCCTCATGCAGAACTTCAGAGAGTGCCGGGCGCCGAGTCCCAGCTTAGCCCAGATGATGAAATGTTACAGAAACCGTTCACGATAGGCACCGCCAATTGATGCGGTCGGATGGAGACGTGGCCGGGGCGCCCTCAGGGGGGTGCTGCCGCACGGCCGTCACAAGTAGACGGGGGGGGCATCAGCCTTGGTCTCCTCTTCTGTATCTGGGGAGGCTACACATAACAAATTTACTTTGTCACCCCAGCTGCTCCCATGACCAAAGTGTACATTGACCCCCTGTGTTATTTGCAAAATGGTTTGTATCACCCAGTGTTAGCTTTAGCACGTTAGCTTGTCTGGAGACTGCTTTCTGTTTTCCGACGGGTGCGTATAAGGAACAGAACACTTAGCTTACATGTCAGTATCCCTCATTACAAGTCATCACCTTCCCGTTTCTTTGATGTACTTCTGGCTTTCGTTCAGTGTAGTAACTGGCATTACATTCTTCTTCTGTCACGATTTTTTAACCTCTTCATAAAAAAAAAAATCCTTGATTTAAATTCATAACTCCACCATCTACCAGACAGTGTTGAAATAGAACTATGTTTAAACAATTTGTGATGCCTTTTTCTGGACTTGAAGCGAATGATTTTTCTTCAGAGCATAAGTGCTATTAGCATTACATCTGTCATTTCTTTAAATTAGTTGCTTACTCCAATTATGGTGTTAATTTAGCACTGAGTTAACCACGTTATCTATAGATATTTTACAGAGCATTATTAATTCCCGAGCTAAATCATACGTTTGGACAAGGTGATTGAGGTTAAATCACAGCTAATCAGCATCTGTGAAATAGCCCCATAATTTCAAAATTACAGTCGATGTGTTTCCTTTGCCAGTAGTTGATGATTCACTTATCCTGGCTTGCAGGGGGCTGTTGGTGTGTGTGTGTGTGTGTGTGTGTGTGTGTGTGTGTGTGAGCGGGTTTACCTATCCTTATGGAGACATAATGTCCCCATAACGTGATAAATATCCGTTTTTTTTCCCTTATGGGGACTGGTTTCCTGGTCCCCATAAGGAAAAACTCTATTTTATAAAAATTGGTGACTGCTATGAAAAAACTAAAAATGCAAAAACTCTTGTATTTTGTTTGGTTACTTATGGTTATGGTTAGGGTAGGGTAGGGGTTAAGGTTGTCATAGTTAGCTTTAGCATTTTTCCCATTGAAATGAATGAGCGGTCCCCATAAGGATATGTATACCCTACAAGTGCGTGTGTGTGTGTGTGTGTGTGTGTGTGCTTGACTCCTTTGGTCTTAATGTTCTATCAGAACTGGGCCTCTGATCTGTTGATTCTGAAAAGTTCTCTTCTATCATAATAATAATAATAATATTAACACATTAGATTTACGCAGTGTTCTTAAAACTCAAAGACCCCAACAATATTAAAATATCATGCTCAGAATTCTGTCCTATGAGAGATTAGGGCCAAAGACAAACGCCCCTAATCATGCAGTCAGTTCCTGACTCAAATCACAGTCCCCACATACCCAGGGCCTCGTGAGCCCCATACACACCAGTCATACATAGACAGCATCATGTCCCTGGCAGGTTTGTTTTTCTCGCACGACATGTGACAGCCTGAGGAGATGTGGCCAGTCGTTTTGTGAAACACCCCCCAGCTGGCATGTAGACTCTGCCTCTCTGAGCTGTGCTCATTAGGACTTTGATTGGACTTTGTGATCAGGGTCGACACAGAGCGATGAAATTCCCCCAGTTTTGTCCTGTCCTCTCCATTACGGTGCTGTCCACTCGCGTTAGAAAGAAAATGAGATTTGGCTAATTAATTAGATTCCCAAGCGCTAAAGATGGAGATTACGTCCAGTGAAGGTTAGACATGTCACTGTCGGCCTCCTCAGCCACGGAGCCTTCTAGATAAATGGAACCATACGGGAGTGATGGTGAAAAAAGTGCAGATGGTACTCTTTATCTTTTTATTAATTGAGTGGTGCAGGTTGGCATGGTCGCTGAAGGTGCTGCAGGAGACGGGACGGAGGAGATCGATATCTTCCCCAAAGAGCACTTCAAAGTCAGGAGAAGAGGGATGAGGGAGTGGGAGGGAGAGAGAGAGAGAGAGCGTGAATTTTAACACCTGCTCGTTTTGTCAAAGGATATATGCAGTAGCGTGTGGAAGTCTCAGGTTGCCAAGGAAAATTATCATTAAATTACGTTTATGTTGCTAAAACCATTGCTAGTACCCCATTCAGCTGATCGATGCTTTATGAAGGTAATTAATTAATTAAGTTAATAAGATGAGCTGGAACTGAAATTTAATGCATACATGGAATGGCTGGGGGGGCCTGAGGAGAGGTTGGGGAACCAAGGTGGTGTGGATCTAGCCATCAAACAAGGTATCCAGAACTGTCTGGAGAACAGAACAGATGAAAGTCTTTGTACCTTTTTTTCCATTATATTTCCATTTGTTAAATTGGATTATTTTCTGAGCAAATCTTAACTGACTACCTAGATAAATATGTTTAAACATTGATCCATTTCCTTCCCAGTTTTGTATGTTTCTTTTGACAAAAATGGATATATAAAAATTCTTAGGCAGGCAAAGAAAATGACATTTAAATGATCTTCATGTTGATGTTAAACTATGACGTTATGTCTAAAAGTATGTCAGGTTATGCTTTCCTTACACCAAACGACTTTTCAAGCATTTTCACTGTCGCAGACAAATTTCCAGCCTCGGAATAAAATCATGAGATGTTCCCCGTCATCTCAGTCATTTAAGTCAGTCATTTTCTTGTCTTGATGTTCTGATAAAATTAGTCATATTTAATATTATCATAAGTCTTTAGTCTTGGCTCATGCAAGTAGTGATGTGGACATTGTCACCAGTAAATAGGTGAGCTCTCCAGCATGACACAGGAAGCAGCAAAGCGGGAACATGCACTCAGATAGGGTTGGTAGACAGAGGAGACCCTGAAATAACAGTAGGGACACAGTACAGTATTTCCAGTACATAGGTGCAGTATTTTGAATTCGGGTTGCACTGCATTTTCGCAGCACTTTAGAGTTACTATTCTGTTTTGCACTACTTCATGCTTTTGTGCAGTTCTGTTTTTCTATACAAAGAAAGGTTGAATGAATATGCCTACACAAGAATTATCCCTGCTATATTCTGTGTAAAGTAAAGGCACAGCAGTGAAGCATTCTCTACAGTGCAAAGGTACAGTGAAATCAAAAGGAATCTATTTGCAGTCTCGCAAATACTGACCCTGCAAGATCCACAGTCTTTGCAAGATCATAGTCTGTGGCAAAAAAACAACTCCCTGACTAATGACACATTGTCTTTAGATGTGAGAGGGTATCAGATTTTTGTCTTTAAAAAGCCTTTCTGAGTCTTTCGAAAGTCTTATACTCTATGGTTAACATTAGTCATTTCAAAGCTCTCCTAAAGTCACTACAATATTTTCACTGACTGCCAATATACTTTTTGACACAACCGTTACCACTTTATTGGGCTAATAAATACCTCAATGCATTATTTAGCTATTTCGATTGATTGATTGATTGATGCATTGATGAACTGATTGTTAAATTTAATGAATACATGGAATGGCTGGGGTGCCACTGAGGAGAGGTTTGGGAACTCGAACAGTATTCTTCTTGCCATCCAAGAAGATATCCGTGACTTTTTGAAGAACAGATGAAATTCTTGTTTGTTTCCATTCTGTTACTGTTAATTTGCATATGATCTAATGTTAAAGTGTGTGCAAATCTGAGCAAATATACACTTACTTCCCAGGTAAATACCTATAAACATTTTCTTTCACTGCCTACGACTTTTGCACAGTACAGTACATACATATGTGGCACAGGTTCTGGTACTCTTCTACTTCCACAAAAAAGTTGAAACTGACAAAGTAATTGGCATCTACCACTCTTTATTCCACAGAGCGGCCACGCTGCTATTATGAATGAACATATTATAAATAATAAAACTAAATAATACTGGCCTGAACAAATTTATTGGGACCGCTAACCTAATACTTTGTAGCACACCTTTTGAAGCAATAACTGCAATCACATGATTTCTGTAGCTTCGAATGAGACCTCTGCACTTCTCAACTGGTAATTTCACCAATTCTTCATGAGCAATCTGCTCCAGTTCTCTTAGCTTCGATGGGTTCCATCTCCCAACTGTGAGCTCAGCTCTTTCTGTAGATGTTCAATTGGATTCAGATCAGGACTCATGGCAGGCCACTTCAGAACGGTCCGTTGTTTTCTTCTCTGCCATTCTACTGTGCTCTTAGACGTTTTGGGTCATTATCCTGCTGGAGGACATTACTGAGTTTCTTCCATGTTTCACAGTAGGGATGATGCTCAGTTCTTTGAAAGAATCATTATAGAGCTGCTGCGACTTACCAAAAGCTCTAGTTTTGTTTCATCTGTCCAGAGGACATTCTTCCGCAAGAACTGTGACTTGTCAACCTGCATTTCAGCAAGCTGCAGTTGGGCTTTTTATGAGTATGTCTTTCAGAAGTGGGATCTTCCTGGCTCTTCTGCTTTGGAGCCCACTTTCATTCAGACGGCAAGGAATAGTGACTTGAAACTATTATACATTCATCCTAGAAGTCATCCTAGATCTATTTTGAAGTTTTAGTTGGTGTTTCTCTCCACCATTCAAAGCATCATTTTGTTTAGTCTGGGATCAATTTTCCTCTTGCAGCCACATCCAAGGAGGTTGCCTTAATCCTAACAACTATGGTCACAGGAATATGAAAAAAGCCTTTTATGTAAGCAATAGGGTCGAGGCCCATGTGCAGGATCTACATCTGCTTCTTTTCAATAAGCCAGGACGCGATCCACAATCCAAAAGCCCTAATGGCGGGCAGGGTTGACACTGGAAGCGGCTGCAATCCGGCTGCAAATCACAAGGCATAAGAGGAGGATGGGAAACAGCATTGAAGGGGTCAACATACAATACAGGCAGAAATAGTAGGTCTATTTAAAGATTTAGGGAACCATTTGCAGGTGTGATTAATTATCCAGTTCTGTGGAAGATGTGGGCTGGATTCTGGATCCGGTGGGGTGAAGGACTTGGCCCTTTCATGCCCACACAGCTCGCTGCCTTTCCTTTTATTTCCCATGTTCAGTGCGACGCACAAAATTGACACGGAAGAGCAGACTAAGTATTTTTCTCCATTAAAATAGGCTGAATGGCTGATTATAAGATTTAAGACACCTGTGAAACTAATTAAAGTAAATAGCCTTCTTGAGATACGACTGCAATCCAATTATTTCTTTTAACTTCTAAGGGGTTATACTATTATTTTTTTTTAATTTACAATAGTATGTTAAGTCATAAATCAAAAACAAAGTGTCTGATCTACAGTATGAAATATGGAATGATGGAAAAAATGGCAGATTACTTTGTTTCAATTTCAACCTTTTTCATGGAAGATTGTGATTCTTTTTTAAAAAGTGGATGGGCACCCATATTTTTCCCCGCATTTTATGTATCCACACTGTACTTACATATTTCTAATGGAAATGTACTGCATGTGAATACTGTACTTAAAGTTTGGGGTAAAGTAAGTTGTATGGTAAGTTGAATTGTACATGGGTACAAAACCTAATAGTCAAAATGAACTGAGGTGGTAGAAGGCTTTTGAAGAAACACAAGCTTGCAGGATAGATGGCATGTCAGAAGAAAAAGGCTGGCTCACCCTGATTCTGTGCTCCTTCAGAAAAGGCCGTTCTGCCTGAGCCTTCGATGTAGCTCGACTGTGTCTGCGCCACGACACAAACAAACAAGGACTTTCTCTTTGAAAAAAAAATGTTTTCTTCTCTTCACCACTTTGCATGATGGCTGAGCTGCCGAGATTGAAAAAAAGGTATCAGTCGAGCTGGGAAGGAGATACGGAGCACACTTACCTGTCACGGTGACGTCTTCCGCGGTTGTCACGGTGACAGCGCTGCGGAAATGCGATCGAGCAAAGCTCCACAGAGCCCACGCCTTCGCTCCTGGTTGCTGATTCCAGGGTTGTGGCCATTTCACTATTGTCCGCTGCTTACACATGGCGCTTCTTTCACTTACTCGTGTAAACGCCCCTTGTCACATTCACAGCCCAGCGGGCATCTAGAGAGGCCACAGCGGAGAACCTGAGCTTCAGACGGGGAACCGTATTAAGCCCGGTACAGAAATTTCGGCCCTTGCAAGTCGTCATACTGTTGGTGAGATTCGGTGACTGCCCATTGGCTCGATATGTGCAGCACGGTCAGATATGATTGGTTCCCGTCGGTGCGGTTTTGGCTGATTGACCGTGTTGAACAGGCATCGGAGCTCGTTGGTGAATCAGCTCTTTGATTTGGCTGTATGTCAACTGTCACCTCTAGTCATGCTAGTATGTTCCAGCGCTAATTTTCATAATCGATGGGAACCGGCCATGTGTCCGTCTTGGTCAGTGCTGGTATTTTGCCATCGGGTTGGTGTGTCACAGAACAAACACAGGAAAAGGAAGAGAATTATTGTGAGGTATCTGCCCTGAGTTCAGGCAGGCTCTACCCATTCAGGGGAACTAAAGGAGAGATTTATCAGCCCCATACAGTCAGAGAAGGTGGGGTTTCTTTCTGTCTGAAAAGGTTTATGTCAATATCACTCTCAAATGGAAAATGTGATCCCATCCCTCCTCCCCCTTCATTTCTGCATGCAGATCTGTGGGTATTCACCTTAAAGTGCTACAGGTTCGAGGCCTGATTTCTCAGTAAGGCAGCAAGGCGACGAGTTTTTCTCCGTTCGTAAGGGAGGAGTAGATAGGGACTCGCCCATGTTATGTTATATATTAAATTATGCCATGGGTCTCATTTGTGAATGTGTCTGCCCTCTCTTAATAGTGGGACTCTAAGTGTGTCTGTACTTATCCATCTGGCCATCCATCTTCCGTAACTGGAGCCTGTCCCATGAAACACAGGGCACAAGGCAGGGGACACCCTTGATGTGATTCAAGTGCCTTGCACGAGATACTCACTATATTGGCAAGTACTGGGACACCTGCCTTTACACACATGAACTTTAATGACATCACATTCTTAATACATAGGCTTTAATATGGAGTTGGTCCACCCTTTGCTTCAACTCTTTTGGGAAGGCTGTCCACAAGGTTTAGGAGTGTGTTTATGGGATTTTTTTACCTTTCTTCCAGGAGAGCATTTGTGAGGTCAGGCACAGTGACGATGGAGGAGAAGGCCTGACTTGCAGTCTCTGCTCTAATTCATCCCAAAGGTGTTCTATTGGGTTGAGGTCAGGGCTAGGCCAGTCAAGTTCCTCCACACCAGACTCCCTCATCCATGTCCTTATGGACCTTGCTTTGTGCACTGGTGCACAGCCATGTTGGAACAGGAAGGGACCATCCCAAAACTGTTCCCACAAAGTTGGGAGCATGAAATTGTCCAAAATGACTTTGAATGCTGCAGCATTAAGAGTTCCTTTCACTGGAACTAAGGGGCCAAGCCCAACCTCTGAAAAACAGCCCCACACCATAATCCCCCCTCCAAAACAATACACTTGGCACAATGCAGTCAAGCAAGTACTGTTCTCCCGGCAACCGCCAAACCCAGACTCGTCCATCGGATTGCCAGACAGAGTAGTGTTATTCATCACTCCAGAGAACAAGTCTCCACTGCTCTAGAGTCCAGTGGCGGTGTGCTTTACACCACTGCATCCGATGCTTTGCATTGCACTTGGTGATGTAAGGCTTGGATGCAGCTGCTCTGCCATGGAAACCTATTCAATGAAGTTCTCTTTGCATTGTTCTTGACCTAATCTGAAGGCCACATGAAGTTTGGAGGTCTGTAGCTACTGACACTGCAGACAATTGGCGACTTCTCCACGCTGTGCACCTCAGCATGCATTGTCCCTGGCCAATGATTTTACATGGCCTACCACTTCGTGGCTGAGTTGCTGTTGTTCATAAATTGCTTCCAATTTGTTATAATACCACTAACAGTTGACCATGGAATATTTAGTAGTGAGGAAATTTCAGGAATGGACTTATTACACAGGTGGCATCCTATCACGGTACCACGCTTAAATTCACTGAGCTCCTGAGAGTGACCCATTCTTTCACAAATGTTTGTAGAAGCAGTCTGCATGCCTAGATGCTTGATTTTATACACCTGTGGCTATGGAAGCTATTGGAACACCTGAATTCAATGATTTGGAGGGGTGTCCCAATATATTTGGCAATAGAGTGTATATACAATTCTCTCTCTCTCTCTCTCTCTCTCACACACACACACACACACACACACACACAATGTGCAGAAGGACTTTTAATAAAACAGATGCATAATAAAAGCAGAATTAGCCATTTATGAGGCAGTATTCTGCAGGGTCTCATTACAAATCCCCTAGTCACTCTTAAATGTTACTGCTGATGTAAAGTGTATCTGTGTTACTAGCAAAGTGGGGGGGAGTTAATTGTGTTTATATTCAGCTGATGCTAAGTGAAACAATTTACACTTGTTTAAGCAACTCATTGTAGTGGCAAAACACGCGTCCTCACAGTGCAACTTCGGGGTTCTGAAGTCCGCAGGCCGCTATGTTTATTACTTCGACGCGGCCGGCCGGCGATTGGTTAATCGACGGGACTTGTCCCTCATCGAGTGACAGGCAGGGAGAGGCGGAGCTTAGTTCACAGTGTGGTGCTGTGGCGGCCTGCCTGGCACTTCGCTGCTACTGGGCCAGGCCGGGGCAGCCTGCACACCTCACTTCCCACCCGCCACACAGAACCGTGTTAATACATTTCCAGCAGCAAAACACCAGGCTTTTGGGGGCAACTGCGGAGCCTCAGATCCAATCTCTTCTGCCAGTTATCTGAGGTGGGAGTCCCTTGACTTTGCCCGGATGGGAGAACCTGACATAATTGCGTGGCTGAATTTGACAGTATCCTCTATGGTGAGTTCATGTAGTTTAAAAAGGAAAACTGTTCTAAATCTCCACTGTTGAGGATCTTCTTCAAATATTTAGGTATGAATTCATTGAGTTTCCCTGGTTTGAGTTGATTTTGTTGCTCAGTTTAATCACTTGATTAATCGTCTTGGATCCCTTTGCTGCTCTACTGAAAATGCACAGCTAATTTGACAGCTGGGGCATTTTCTGAATGTCAATGGTTTGGGTGTGGGGTGCCAGTTACAGTAGGCCCCTTTCCCTGTATTTCTGTGTGTTGTGTTGTTTATTGAATGACACTGCAACCTTCAAACAAAGATTAAATCTATTTGAAGCCTTTCGCAAATCTTTTAAATACATTAAATTGAAATATTTAAAAAACAGTAAAGTAGTAGTGTACTGTAATTATTTTGCCTTATGAAATGTTGAACTTGGAGTCCATATCTGGGTAGAAATGGTGAACATGAAATAATAATAATAATACGTTTTATGTATATAACGCCTTTCTCACACTCAAGGATGCTTTACAATGCAAACAATGATACAGAAAACAATGCACATGCAGCAGCAACAATAACAACAGAACAGGAATGTTACGCAGTAGTAGTTACATTATAGCATTCGTGGAATAAACGAGTCTTCAAATGAACCTTGAAAATGGTAAGTGACTGTATCTCTCACAGACTGTGAGGAAGTGCGTTCCATAGTGCAGGTGCTGTCACACAGAACGCCATTCCACCCACAGAGGATAATCTGAATTTAGGAACAGTAAGAAGATTGGATGCCGATGATCTTAGTGTGTGAGCAGGGGTGTATGGAAGAAGAAGGTCAGACAGATAGTGAGGGGCAAGGCCATGGAGAGCTTTGTAGGTGATTAGTAAAATTTTATATTTGATTCTGTAAGTGAAAGGTAACCAATCATGAAGAATTGGGGTGATGTGGGCAGATCTTCTTGTATGTGTTAGCAAGCGGGCAGCAGAGTTCTGAACATATTGTAGTTTGTTGAGAAGTTTTGATGGGAGACCGAAAGCAATGCATTACAGTAGTCAAGGTGGGTAGTGATGAAGGCATGGATTAGTGTTTTAGTGTGCCCAACACGGAGGTGAGAGATGTTGCTGAGATGGAAAAATGCAGTCTGTACCAGAGAGCTAACATGTGACTGAAAGGTGAGAAACTGATCTAAAATTATGCCCAAGTTACGAACTGTACTTGACTCCATTAACATTAATTTTTATCTTAGAAAGAGTGATTAGAAGTGATTTAGTACCCACCAGTAGAATTTCCATTTTATCAACATTAAGCTGTAAAAAATTTTGAGTCATCCAGTGTGTGATTTCGCAGAGACAGTTAGTTAGTCAAGATGGTGCAATGGATGCACTAGTGTCAGGACTTACATATAATTGAGTGTCGTCAGCGTAGCAATGGAAGCTGAGACCATACTGACGTATAATTTGCCCTAAGGGAAGCATATAGATGGTGAAGAGAGTTGGGCCTAGAATTGATCCCTGGGGGACACCCTGTGTGAGAGGAGCAGTATAAGATTTGTGTGATGGAAACAAAATACTGTTGGTCACTGAGGTATGATGTGAACCAGGTAAGAGCAGCACCAGTAATACCAGAGAGGTGGGAGAAAAGGATTTTATAGTTAACAGTGTCAAATGCAGAGCTTAGGTCAAGGAGGAGAAGAATGCTGGCCTTACCAGAATCTGCAGCTATGAAGAGATCATTTACCTTAAGTAAAGTGGTTTCTGTACTGTGTAGGGTTATGAAACTGGATTGAAATGGGTCATACAAATTATAAGAGTTTAAGTAATGAATAAGTTGAACAGCAACAACCTTTTCTAATGCCTTAGCCAGGAAGGGAAGATTAGAGATTGACCTGTAAAACTTTAGCTGAGATGAGTCTAAACCAGGCTTTTTAGAACAGGTGTAATAGTGGCAATTTTCAATTCCGGTGGGACAGTCCAAGAAATTAACAATAGTGCCAAAAAACTGTAAAGATAGGGTCAAGAATACCGAAAACTCCCTCCTGTTGCTGTTGTTTAACCATTGCCACAACTGCAGCTCTGCTCGCCCGTGTCGCTATGAGAGAAGTTACCAGGTGATATACCCACCAGTCATGTCTTCCTCACTCAAGATCCTGGGTCACCAAACACGGGGGATCCGTGCTCAATCAAGATCTCAGGTCACCAAACACGGGGGATCCGTGCTCAGTCAAGATCTCAGGTCACCAAACACGGGGGATCCGTGCTCAGTCAAGATCCCGAGTCACCAAACACGGGGGATCCGTGCTCAGTCAAGATCTCAAGTCACTAAATATGGGGGATCCGTGTTCACTCAAGATTCCGGGCCACCAAACACGGGGGATCCGTGCTCAGTCAAGATCTCAGGTCACCAAACACGGGGGATCCGTGCTCACTCAAGATCCCGGGTCACCAAACAGGGGGGATCTGTGCTCACTCAAGATCCCGGGTCACCAAACACGGGGGATCCGTGCTCAGTCAAGATCTCAGGTCACTAAACACACAATCCATCCGCACGTCTGGCCATGATGTATCACTAAAGTATTTACATCCCTGCATTAACTCATGTTCGCTATTTCAATATTCCCGTTGCATTCCATTAGAGGTAATTACTTGCATCAAACATATTTTTTGAACTTGGGAAGCAATGAATCATTGACAAACGTGTGAGTGTTGTGGTCGCAGACGGGGAAACCTGCCTGAAGTTTAAGGCATGAAAACAGGTCAATCATATTTCAGAGCGGGAGAAGATGGCTTTATCATCAGGTATTATCACAGGCTGTTTTTCTCTCCCTCGTAAAGAGCGGCCCCAGTGGAAACACACAACCTTTTCAGTCGAGCGTGGGGAGATAGCAGAGAATGCCTCATGCAAAAGAGAGCAAAGCAATAATAATAATAATAATAATATCGATGATAAAGGGGGTCTCAGATCCTAAGTGTCATCAGCTGATGCATTGAGGTGGTTATATAATATGTATTATGATTTTAAATTTGAAGATCTCATTCGGTGGTTAATCTCACTTCGAATTAGACTACATATGTTCACCCACAATGATGAATGTTGGTTTAATAACTTTTGGGTTCCAGGAAGTCTCTAAAATTATAAATATTTTGGTGAATAATGGTGTGTTCACTGGAATACTATGCAAAATTGGCCACCGGGACCTTTTTAAAATTCAAAATTCACTACCCAGAGGCGCCCCCCCCTTCCCCACTGGGAGCCGTTATTACCATACCAAGGACTGATTGAAAGGGCACGAGAGATCGAGGGGGAGGGCAGCGGGAAACAAGGAATGGAGGGTGGGAGGAATTGTAAGCAGGACTGGATTGGCGCGCTCTGGAAGCCAAAGGGTGCATTAGGTCATCGTGAGCCTGGGCACGGAGAGTGCCCCCCTCATAAGCCTGGTAAAGGCATGGGGGGCTGCCTCAGAGCCCAGCCTCAAATTCAAGGGAGATCATTCAATTCGATACAGCGCCTTCTATATGTATGAAGGAGTAAGAACAGGTTTAGTTTTCTATGATTTTTGCTTTGAAACATGATCTCAGTAAACACACCATTCTGGCTTTAATGGGAAACTGGGTCAGCAGGGTGTTCTGAATGTTCTGAAGGCCTAATCCCTCCCGTTGTAGTCTGGGACGCCCCCAAGATCCTCGCTGTGCTCGCCATCCTAGCTCTGGCAGCCCCATCGGCAGGCGCCATCTTTCCAGATTACGAGGCACCTTTCTGGGGACTCGAAGTTGGCTGGAAGCCCCCGCTCCCCCCCCCCCCCCCGATGATGGTATGGGGAGGCTAAACCGGGAACAACAGTGAGGTGATAAAGGGGGACCAATTCACTGGCCCTCATAGTGCGGCCCATGCTGGGCCTCAAGACAGGCTCCCGGGGCAGAGGCCACTCTAGGGACTCTGGAGGCCCTAGACAAATATACTCACCCTCTCCCAACATCATACAATTTATTTGCATTATTTTAGCGTGAAGTCTCAATTAATAATATAAACAAAAGTCCTTTATCATCACGTTTTTGAAAAACAGAATGCACAAATAAAGCAGATTCGTCATTGCAATGAACAGTGTAATCAGCCGCCTTCTGGGGCCTCCTCCCAGTTCGGCGCCCCAGCCAACTGCCTCCTACCATTACCCCTTCGTTGGTGGGGAGGGCAACACCACTGCGCTCACCTGCCAGTGAGACGAGACGTCGGCTCTGGCTTCCGCACTGCACCGGCTTCCCCCCCCCCGTACTGCCTGCACCTCAGAGAAGGCAGCCATGCAGGGAGTGTGATCATCGGCACGCGCCAGCTTCACGAGGAGGACGGCAAGAGACCCAGAACCGCGACCCAGGCTGCCATCATTAGACTGTGTGTTAAAGCTGACGTGGTCGCTCGTCTGAGTGTAAGAGAGAAACGAAAGAAAAGCCGGAAGTAACAGTCTCACGAACCAGCAACTCATAGGGCAGATTCTAGGGATTCTATGCGAGCCTTGGATTACAAATCCTTGTGAGAGACTGCAGGCCTCAATTACGGCTGTAAACCCAGATTGATCGCCACACCAAGACGGCTGACATTTCTGTAAAAACTTGCCTTCACCTATAACCCCCCCCCCCCCCTCTTTGTCACGTGACGCACCACAGTGACAAAAAGGGACGTAAACAGCCGAACGGGGGAATACTTTATGAGCTTTGACCCCTCATTCATATTTACATAGGAGACATCACATCCATTATCAGCGCGAAAGGGATCACGGCCACGTTATTACATTTTAAATATTCACACTGTGCTGAAATTGCTCTTTATAATGTCAGCTGTTCAAAGGGCAAGCTGTTAGCAGGCGGAAGCAGACAGCAGCGAGGGAGGCCGTGTGCATGCATAAACCACGGTCAAGACCTGCACGGGTCGGCTGCAGACACAACACTTTGATTTGTGATCATGTGACCACAGGGATTGGGGTTAATTCAGGTCCCCTGTCAATCATTTCCTTTGTTGCTATAACCTAGTGCCGTGTTTGGCTTGCCCCCGTTAACCTGGAGCACAGAGGCGTTAGGGTGTGTTGTCCTCTTCCCACCTTATTCCAGTATATCCCTAAAATGAAGGAGAAAAACCAATCTGGGCCTCCGGTCACTATCCCATGTGGTCATTCATAAACGTGTGATATTATCTTATCAGTTATTAGCTACGTTAGCTAACACGAGTATTCGTGGAAATCGTGGAGTACTTTATGCCCATTAATATTCTTAATGAGTATTGGTTTGAGTGTAATGATTATTTGAGGCGATTCTTCACCCGTGACCATGTTATGGCTTAGCATTCTTTACTCGGCTCATTTTTTCTTAACGTGCCTTTAATTTGAGACTGGAGCTTGATTTCTGTGCCTCTTCAAATCATCACACCATAGCACTGCTCTATTAAGATGCCCCAAGTTTGTGTGAAGTGTATTTACTTATTTATTTCGATCCTAGGAGTACTGAAGTAAGAAAGGGAAATATTTGCCTCACTGTGAATGTGATGGTCTACCATGTGGTTTGGGGAGATAAAATGGGATTTTACCCTATTACACATTCATAGAGGATTAGAGCACGACTATTCCTCAAGGGTTGCCAATGGCGTTGTCTCTCTGTTCCTCTCTTTCTCCAAATAAGGACACACCACATGTGTCACCAAAAACAAATCATAATCAAACTTTCCTAGCAATTGAACACTGGGTTAGCTATCACCTAACTTCCCTGTGTTGGTCAGCGTGATGCCTCAGATGAGTCTTTAGTCCCGGTAGTGTGTGATTGGTCGTTGGCTGCTTGGAAGTTGGATACTCAGAGTGAGTGAATAATGAACAGTAATGAGGATGAATCTGTACTATACGCGTTCTGAGGGTGGTACAGTGACTCGGTGGGTTTCACTGTCACCCGACCTCAAATGCGGAGGCTCTGTGTATGTGAGGTCTGCCTCCCTCCGCGTGGTGCCGCCTCCTTCCGCGTGGTGCCGCCTCCCTCCATGTGGTGCCGCCTCCCTCCGCGTGCTGCCGCCTCCTTCCGCGTGGTGCCGCCTCCCTCCGCGTGGTGCCGCCTCCTTCCATGTGGTGCCGCCTCCCTCCGCGTGGTGCCGCCTCCCTCCGCGTGGTGCCGCCTCCCTCCATGTGGTGCCGCCTCCTTCCACGTGGTGCCGCCTCCCTCCGCGTGGTGCCGCCTCCCTCCATGTGGTGCCGCCTCCCTCCGCGTGGTGCCGCCTCCCTCCGCGTGCTGCCGCCTCCCTCCGCGTGCTGCCGCCTCCCTCCGCGTGGTGCCGCCTCCCTCCGCGTGGTGCCGCCTCCTTCCGCGTGGTGCCGCCTCCCTCCGCGTGGTGCCGCCTCCCTCCGCGTGGTGCCGCCTCCTTCCGCGTGGTGCCGCCTCCCTCCGCGTGGTGCCGCCTCCCTCCGCGTGGTGCCGCCTCCCTCGGCTTCTCCGCATTGCCTGTCCCCGGTGTTCTGCTGCCCTGCCTTTCCTGGGACCGGCTCCATGTTCTCTGTGACCCTGTACTGATACTTACCAATTATGATTTACCAAACATTCATTAAACATTTTTAGTGGACTATTATGACTCAGCAGAGTCAAGGCATGTGGGTAAGAATATTATAAGACATTTATCTTGTCCTCTAATTACTGGTGTGTGTTGTGTGTGTTTGTTCTTGGACTGGAAAACCATAACAGCTAAATATGTTTGTTCTTCGGTCTGGGCTACAGGCTAAATAATGTCCGTGTTATCAGCAGCATCCTCATTAATGACCCCCAGAGTTGCTTCCCTTGCCCACAGCCACCCCCCCCCCCTTCCCTCTCTGGAATCCAGCCCTCTGTTCAGTGGGCTAAAGAGCAGCACCGCTCCAGGTAGCTGGCCTTGATTAATTGGGCTGATAAGCACAGCACCCCCCGCAGGCTGCCGGGTGAGTGTGTCCGCCTGACCAGCAGGGCGACGGGGGTGGCGCCGTTTGGCTCTCATCCGTGGCCCTGGGCCGACGGGCCCCCAGACCTGCCACATGCCGCCAGAGGCCACCGCTGATTACCTCAGAGCTCCGACTGAGGAGGGGAAGGAGCTCGCAGCAGAAGGGGGGGAGGGGGGGGAAGAGTGATAGAACTGGAAGGTGGGTTAGGAGGAGTGAAAGGCAGGGGAAGAAAGGGAAAGGCAGAGCTGTAAAAGAAAGTATGGACAGAGGTATCTAAATGCTAGGCATGGAGGGAAAATCCTGTATTGGAAGAGAAGCAGTGATCGTTCCTGCTATGAACAAAGAGACGTGCCTTCGCCGGCACCACAGAGGAATCTAGATGGATCTGGCGTGATATGCTCACAGGCTCCTCACGTGATGTCTGTCACATGATTGACAGCTCTTTGCTTTGCTGCCATACCACAGGTATATGTCTAAGCTGTGCTGTGGTCCAGAGAAACACTCATCCATCCATCCATTCATG
The DNA here is from genome assembly GCF_048594095.1 of Paramormyrops kingsleyae. Classification (NCBI taxonomy): domain Eukaryota; kingdom Metazoa; phylum Chordata; class Actinopteri; order Osteoglossiformes; family Mormyridae; genus Paramormyrops; species Paramormyrops kingsleyae. The sequence continues at coordinate 29,938,978 of NC_132809.1, read as the reverse complement.
CATAACCGCAGTTCTAGTTCAGCGTCATGGTGAGCCTGGAATTTGTCCCGGAATGCACAGGGTAGGACGCAGGGGACATCCTGGATAGGATGACCGTCCATTGCAGCGCACACACTTACCCAGCAGGGGAAATCTAGAGACACCATTTTGCCTAACCATGCCGTATATGTGTGTCAGTTTGTGTATCCATCAAAGCATGCGTCTGGTTATGGGGGATATGAAATCCCTGCCCCCAGTTCTATTCCGGAAAGCGGAATAACGAAAAGTAAGGAAAAAAGGTGTAGAAATGCACATCTGTTCCACATCGCCAGCGCCCCCTCCAGGCAGCTTAAGCTTCCCTCGTTAGAGCTCCGCCTCACCTGCCTTTGAACTGAGATTTGCTGATACCACAGCAGCATCCAGCCAGCGTGTGTTTCTCGAAGGCTAAAGCCTTCCAGCCTTTTTGGGACACCGCTCCCCCCCCCCCCCCCATCCCCCCCGCCCCTGCCAGCCTGCCATGAAATTAAAATCGAAATCAATCATTACTCTACACATTGTTTACTTGAAGGCCCTCCGTGTTCAATTTGCTTGTTTCAATTGCTTAATACCTTGTGTAAATGAACAATATTTTTTAATTTTACAAATTTAATCCTTTCTAAAAAAAAAAAAAACAAAACTAACTGGAGTGCTCATGTGTAATAATGTATTCATATTTCCACTCCAACAATCCAGTTCTGCTCCCAGCACCTTTTACAGCTTAGGCTGGGGAAGCCATAAATCCGTCTGGTGGGTTTTCCCATCCCATCCAACATCTGCACCCTGTCACGTGTCAGGCACAGTGCCCGCTTGCCCCTGCCTGGCACAGTGCCCGCTTGCCCCTGCCTGGCACAGTGCCCGCTTGCCCCTGCCTGGCACAGTGCCCGCTTGCCCCTGCCTTTCGTGTCTCGTCTCCTTTTGGCCATATTGACTTTGTTCCTTGATTTTGGTTTTTTGATTGTGTTGTATCATTCCCCTGTTTAGTTTTGCCCCCTCATGGTCTGTTTTGTTTGTAGTATTCCAAGTGTCTTCAGTATCTGTAATAGTGTTCCAAGTGTCTTCAGTATCTGTAATAGTGTTCCAAGTGTCTTCAGTATCTGTAATAGTGTTCCAAGTGTCTTCAGTATCTGTAATAGTGTTCCAAGTGTCTTCAGTATCTGTAATAGTGTTCCAAGTGTCTTCAGTATCTGTAATAGTGTTCTAAGTGTCTTCAGTATCTGTAATAGTGTTCCTAGTGTCTTCAGTACCTGCAATAGTGTTCCAAGTGTCTTCGGTATCTGTAATAGTGTTCCTAGTGTCTTCAGTATCTGTAATAGTGTTCCTAGTGTCTTCAGTATCTGTAATAGTGTTCCTAGTGTCTTCAGTATCTGTAATAGTGTTCCTAGTGTCTTCAGTACCTGTAATAGTGTTCCTAGTGTCTTCAGTACCTGTAATAGTGTTCTTAGTGTCTTCAGTACCTGCAATAGTGTTCTTAGTGTCTTCAGTATCTGTAATAGTGTTCCAAGTGTCTTCAGTACCTGCAATACTGTTCCAAGTGTCTTCAGTATCTGTAATAGTGTTCCTAGTGTATTCAGTATCTGCAATAAACTGCTGTTGTCTTGTGGAGCCACATGTGGACCATCACCTTCCTTTCCTGCCTGTATCATGCCCGAGGCCGTAACAGAAACCCTCGCGTCCGTGACAGTCAGGCGGGCATAATAAAGTGAGTGAGAACGATACCTGGTCAGGATTCCTCAGCTCTGGGGTTGATGCCGATTGAAAGCTTTTAGAAGCTTAGCAGAGCCTGGTCACCACATCCCCAATTAATGTGAGTACCAGGAATGAGATGTTTGACAACAGCAGTGAGCTGCATTCTTATCATTGGGGGAGGGGGTTTGCAGGAATCCGGGATCCTGAGGCTATGACTGAGCTTTCTCTCTGTAAACTTCACTGTCTTTATTCTCTTCATCTTTTATGCTTTTAACTGGTCATTAAGCACATTACTGTACTATAGCTCATCCTTGCATGGACACATTTAGTGTGAGAAAAAGTTCCAGAAACGTCTGGCCAAGGTGTTTTTCATCTCTCTGATGAGGCACTTGTGTTGAAAAGGCACTTCAGCTGGTGGACTGGAGAGTGGAGAGGTGCTGGACTCAAAGCGCCCAGTTCTCAAGTGGATGTTAATCTAGGTGGGTTTCGAACTCTCCCCACTGAACAAACATGCTTGAGGGTGAGACCCTTACTTGGGTCCGTTCCTAACGGAGTGCAGAACTCCTACTCTTACTTGTAACTCATCATAAAGCCAGTAGACGTCCAAATGATGACCAAGGAGAATCATTTGCTTCCTTGTTGCATGTTCTGCAGATGGTGACTTGAAAGCATGCTGAAGACATGTTGAAGACCCTATCATGTTCAGGGTTATGTGCTTGTCTCCTTAATCACTACCATTGGTCACAACCAGAGTCAGGTGCCCCCAAAAATGGCAGGACTTGCATGAAGTGTAAATATACCAGTTTTATGCAAGATTTCCCCAGGGCCTTTACTATAGTCCATTAACTGCAACATTATTTATTACTATTTTGATTTCTTATTCTGAATTCAGCTTTGTATTTTCTTTCCCTTTCCCTTGTTATTTTAATTTTGTGGAAAAATTCACCATTTTTTCTAGGACTGCTTGGCTTCAGCAAAGTTTGTAAATTCAAAATTTGCACGCTGTTTTCCTCAAAAAATGAACAAGTAATGTAACTGATAGACATCTCACTAACTTAACTAACACCTTGAGAATTTAGAATGTGCTTCTTTTAATTTTAAATGAGTATCAAAGTAGTTGTTTGATCACTATTGGCTGTTTGGGTGAAATTTGCTTGCTGGTGCCTCAAGCTGTAAGAGGAAGTTACTTTTAAATATTTCATGCTTGCTGTCAGCCTCCGTGGGCAACCTCTGCACTCCAGTCCTCCTGTTACCCGGTCTCTAGTGATTCCACGGTGTCTGATGTTATACTGCATCCGTTCTATTGTTATTTCATGTGCGCGTGTTTTCTCTTTGATCCCAACAGTTAGCACAGCTGAATCGTGATTAACTCAAACGGATCTATCATAGTTTGATAAAAGTTTACTTCAAGCTTAAGGTAGTGCGTCTGCTTTAGTAGTACTGTAGCATTGAATTCCGCACTGATTCTTGTTTCTGATATATATTCTGACCCATTGACACTGACAGGATGCCAGCCAGCCATGGACCTTTGGATAGGTTGTGTAAGTACCAGTGAGTAAATTGCGTGTGTTGGCCCTCCGGGGCGCAGTGGTAAAAGTTGTTGACCCGGGGGGGATGATGAGTGGCGATCCATCAGGGGGGCGGACGCTGCTCAGTGTAGCCACGCTCCGGGGGTGAGTGCAGGGGACCCGAGCTGCTTCGGACATTTCGTCTGACGCCGCAGTGATGTAGGGCGGCTGGAGGCGGGGCCTGCGGGGCCTGCGGGGCCTGTGCTGCGAGGCTTCCTCCCAGGGGCCTTTTTGCATCATCACAAAAGAAAAGTGAGATGAGACACGGGGTAAATGTGAGAAAATATTCCTCTAATTAGGACACTTACAGTCTTAGATGTTGTCTAATTGGCCATTCATTATGATCTTTTGATGAAGTCGGTGAGATGCTCCCTGTGCTGCCGTAGCCTGTGAGATGAGCCTGGAGCTCAGCTTCCTGGTTTCGGGTGTGGAGCTTGTTTATGGAGAGCCCTCTGTGGTCAGGTGGTCAACAAGATGTTTCCCAGGTATTACGGTATTACTTATGTATTAATTAACCACCCAAGTCGGTTACATACTGACCTCATGTTAATTCATCATTAATCAATTGTGACACGTTTTATCTCAAGCAATCGCTATACAGATGCTCCTCTACTTACGAACTTTCAACTTACGAACTTTCAGACATACGAACAAAGAGGACTGTAAGTCCAAATTGTGTTCCTTGGGCTCCCGTTTCCTGTCCGCAACATAATTTTTTTTTCTGCCCGCCAATCCCGCCTAGTACGACTTCTGGCCGCTACTCCCGCCGCGCAGCAGCGTAGCGTGCGAACTCCCAGCATCCTAGTTCTTTGTACTTGCGTATACCCTTAAAATGATGTTGAATAATGACTTACGAACAATTCAAGTTACAAACGGCTGTTCCATAAACCTTTGTGAACTACTGAAGAAACTACTAAGGAACTACTGAAGGAACAGGTAATGAATAACACAAGTGAAATACTGATCTCATGTTTGTTCATTAATGAATCATGATGTATCTTTTCTCTAAAGTAGCAACTATATTTGTTCATGATTTGTTTATGATTTGTATTTCAGTAGTAACTGAGTTATTACTAAGTATTTGTGCCCTGTGTGGGCCTCGTGTGTGTGCATTTGAAAGTTTGTGCCCGTGTTTGCTTGTGTATGCGCACATGGTGGCGCTGTGTCTGTGTGTCATGGAAAGAAGCATCATTAAATCCAGTGACAGGCAGGGAGGGGCAGGTGGGTAGTATGTAGAGTGTGTGTGTGAGTGTGTTTGTGCATCCATACGTTTGTGTATCATGGTAGCGAGCATTATTAAACTCATCAAGAGTCATGGAGGGCGTGTGTGTGTGAGTGTGTGCGTGCGTGTGTACTGCGCGTGTGTAGTGGTGTCCTCTGTGCGGGCCCTCCTCGGGTCTCGTGTCATTTACTGTTTCATTAGACTCACGGGAGGGAGTCGTGTCCCTCCTACAGTGGCACGTGGCTCCAGCTGTCGGAGGCCAAATTGAACTCCAGTATTAGCATAGCGGCATAATGCCTTGCTAACGTTACGGTTTTAAAGGATGCCATTTTAATTTCTCTCGCCCTTGTTTTATTCCCTCGGCGCACCCCTGCCCATGTGATTTCCATTTTAATTACAAACCGAGTATTTTAGTTAATGACAATGGAGTACACAGATTATTTGTCTGTTTTGTTATTATTAGCGAAGATGATTATTCCCTGTGAAATTAGCATGCGCTGCCGTTGGAAATTAAGTTTATTCATGTGTGTGTCTTGCATACACATGAGGTGTTTCATCAGTTTGTTTTTTGTGTTCGGCTGCAGATGTTCAGACTGCTTGTAATCAGCTACGGTAACATTTTGCCACAACTGAGCTCTCCTGCGTTTCCCAAAATAAATCTGACTGTTAATATAAGCGATTGTTGCTGATGCTGCAGCAGATACTGCTTAAGCTGTCCCTGGTGTCCTGGCTGATGGGTGTGTCCAGCTTAGCGTTCTGTAGTTTTACCTTGTTACTCGATTTTTGTAATCGAGTAATCGTGCCTTCCCTGGCTCACACCATGACACTGTTCTGGAAAAATAGTTATGGACTATGGATGGGAATTTCTGCATCCATTGTTCGGTGAATTCTGTTTTCGGATGCTAAATGGATTGTTCAAGTGAGATCAAATTCTGGCTCAAGTTATTTTGTTAGCGAGTATCTGAACTCCTTGGGTGGATCAAGCTTAAACCTTTAGCCCTGTTATGGGACAGAAAAGGGGGCACTGGGTCAAATGCCCAGGGGGATTCCGGAGACATCCGAGCAGAAAGAATCTGTACCATCCGCATTGTTAAGTGAGGCAAGACAGTAAAGCTGCAACGCATGTTGAAATATTATTCATTTTCTTATGGCTTATGTGTCATTTATGCTCTGGACTATTCTGCCAAACCCTTTCTGTGATTAATGAGACTGTTGAAGAGACCTGTGTAACTGAAATCCGTTTGCAAAGAAAACCACAGGAACCAAAGCCACGACGTGTTCCGCCGCTCTCTGCTTCTTCCGGCGTCTTCATTACAATGACGTGGTGGGATCACTCTTCAGAACAAGGACTGCTGACCTGTCAGGCTTCCTTTTTGGGGGTCGGGGGGGAGCTTTTAGCCTATGGAAAGCAGGTGGGGAGAAATCGATGCGACGAGCTGTTCTCACGAAATGCATTCTGCTGGTCTGAATCACGGGGGTGTTTAGCTCCACGCCTCTCTGCCATCTGGAGACAGTGAGGAGGTGCCCCTGTGGTGATTATCTCAAGCATGAGCAACCCCACAGCCCCCTCTCCCCTCATGCACACATGAGTAAGACTATGTAAACACGCCACTCAGCAACAGATGCGCTGCCCAGATTTGCAGCAGTGATGTTTTAATGGATATCCCCAGATGTGCTTGAAGCTGGGAGCTATGGGTATAACTATAACCTACCCCATGATTACACCCCTCCCCCAAGGGGTCTGGTGACCTTGCAGTTTCACCCAGCCTTCCTCTCCCCCCACCATGGTAATGCCATCTTCTCTTTGATGTATATTCTCCCAAGTGAACCTCACCACACGCTCCACCCCATCCAATCCCAAGCCCCGTCGCCCCGACCCTCCTCTGGAAAGGGCCTGGCGGCTATAGGGTCTGTGAGGGTTTAGCTGGCATCATTAACAGCGGCAGGCAGAACGATGATGGGGAGGCTTCCCCTGCCAACTCATTAGGACTAACACACAGGGGTCATCAAAATGCAAGGAATATGAGAGCGAGGTGATTAGGTCCGGTACCAAAACACATGAATGCTCACGGCCAGCTCCAAATAAGGTCTACAAAGGGATTAGAAGTCATTTACTGTGCAAGGATAACAGAGAACATTTTGGGTGTTTACCACTGGTTGAGTAGTCCGTAAGGACATGGACTCATAAACCAACAGTCGCTTCTTGGTCAGAACTTACAGTACTATGATTATTCCCACGTAGCGGCCAGCTATATATATGACTGTGTATGTTGGCTGAACAACCTGGACATGGGTGTAAATTATGGGGGGGATGGGGAGGTTGTAGCCCCCCCCAAAAAATTAAAACCAGCTAATACAACCCCCCCAATAATCATGTTTCTCCCGTAATGGGTGGAGACCTCAACCCCCCCAATGTTCCAGCCAAAGTTACACCTTTGAACCTAGAACATTTATGCTTCCTTTACCAGGTTTCTGTCCTGCATCTGATTATTTGCACACTTTGTCACCATTTCGTCACCTATTTATTGGTTATTTGTTGTCCACTTGTTGTTATATTGCACTTGTCTTGTCTCTTATTGCACTGCTGTTTGTCCTGTTGTCCCCCGTGCACCGTTCCTGTACCTGTGACATAATAATTTCACTACGTTCCTTGGGACACATGTCATAATAAAAACTTGAACCAAAGGATATGGGATGGATGGATGGATGGATGGATAGATGGAAAAAAGGCTGAATTTATAACCCTATACTAGGTAAAGGGCCAGAAGTTGGAGAGAGAGATGGATGGAAGGAAGGAAATAGTTGAAGCCCATAAGTCATCAACAGCCTGAGGAACGTTGCAATTATCCTGCCAGCCAATTAATTATGTCTGATTGGTAGGTGGAGGGACGTGCCGAGACCCCGTCCCCTCGGGGGGCCTGTGCCGCCCCTATTCCCGAGGTGAATCCGGCCGGCGTTTGATCTGTGCTGATTTAATTAACACTTAAACAGGAACACCTGTGCTCCAAGCCATCAACAAGGCAGCCACCCCACAGATGTGCCTGTGAAAGCCACGTCGGAGATGTGGGCTCAGGATGCCATGCCGGCCCCCTGGCACGCCCGTAACTGGCCGGTAATTGACAGCAATTCACTTCCACCTGTGTGAGGCACCTGAGGAACCCCCCACCCGATCTTCCCAGCCCCTTTACAGCGAACCCCACACCCCAGCCGCAACCCCAATTACAGGGTCCTCGTTAGGAGCCTGTAGTTCATCTCATCTCCTGCCTCGTGGGTCCAATGGGTGTAGCGGAGTATGGTGCCGCAGCAGCGCCGTTCTCCGCCAGAACAGGCATGGCCGTCCACACGCCACCTGCTGCCTTGCCAATGCCTGTCTGGGGGCGTGAATGAGCGCGCAGCCCAGTGAGATCCAAGATGGGGGAGGAAGTCTGTTCCACCGTTTATATCTAAGGGTCAGTGGAAGGGCATCAAATAAAAATACGTGCAGTGAGACACGAATAGTGGGTTGGTGTGTCCTCAGCGCTTTGGAACACTGTGCCTGTGATCAGAAGGTCACTGGTTCAAATCCCAGGGCTGGCAGAGCAGTTCCACCATTCCCAGCCCTGAGCAAGGCTGTTAATCCCCAGTTGCTCCCAGGACTGTCTGACCCCACTTTCTCTCAAAAAAAGTATGTCACTTTAGATAAAAGAATCTGTTAAATAAATAAGATGTAAATGAGTAGAGGTATAAAGTTACAGTGATTTTGGTCACATAGAACTGATTGCTTTTGGTTGAGCTGATCTTTAACCCAGAAAGGGGAGAGAGAGCATCGATGGCCGGCATAAAGGCGATCGTCACTGCCAGATGGGCGGCTGGGGGGCCTTACTGAGTCTCTGTTTGGCAGTCACATTACTGCGCAATTAATACTGTTTGTTGTGTTACTATTCATTAACTGTACAAGCCTTAAGTGGTGAAACTTCTTAATATTTCACAAGTTCCTTCCAACCTGTAAGGGAACTAAATGCATTAGTATTATTTAGTGTAATTGAGACTCTCTTCCAGGCTAGATTTCTTTTAACTGCAGTTCCATTTACGGGGCATTTCGAGGAGACACGAGTCACTCTAGACAGCCGAAAGCCAGAAGGATGTTTTGGATGTTTTCAGCAGCAATATGTCAGCCGAGAAAAGGCGTTTGGCTGCTGTTTCAGTTATTTTAACTGTTTTAAAAAGGCACTAAGGAAGTATAAAATCCTGATCACCAAGAATTACATTATAGCTAATGAGCTCCTTGAGTTTGTTTTCAGGATGGTGTGGTCATGGTGATTTTGGCACTTAAAAATATGTAGGTGAAAAAGTACAAACATCTCATATATTAGATTGATAACAATTATCTTTATAGTAGCCATTAGAGCATATGTGTGAATAGACAAGCCTGAAATGGTATATCGGAGTCTTTATCGCATTATCTTGCCTAATTTATTTCCCAAAAATTATCCCATGAGTGTGTTAAATGTGGCTGGAAGTCCTCCAGAACGCAGGCTGGAGAACTGGGTCAACATGAAGTTCAAGTGCCCTAGAAAAAGTGCCACTAGATTTTCCTCCTCTCATAATTAAGAGCTGGCGCCGCGATTAATCACCATTCTCTGAAGTGGTGCATGCTGGGTACCGGGGCCATGGCCTGTGACCTCAATACCGCTCTGCGTCACGTTTGTAATTAATGTTTGAAGAACAAAGTGAAAATGATAAATTTGTGTATGTGCATGTTTATGGAGATGTACACAGAGCAAAGCCTGCTGGGTAAGCACTGTAAAACACCCCCCCCCCCCCCCCCACCACTTGACCAGCCATTGGCAGCAGCACCATCACCAGCCAATGCTGGCACAGCACACAGGCTCACTGCCGTCGAGGCAGCCTCATGGGTATGGCTGAGTTTCCTTTTCGGGTTGTTTTGGTTTAAGCTCTTCCTGTTGCGCCTTCAGACTGTCAGCTTGCCCCCCTTTCAAATGGAGCTTGTGCTGACAGCCATACCTTCTGATGTGTAGCCCAGTCAAGTTTGTTATGTTTCCATCTTGCACCTTGACTGGTCTGAGAGCTGAATTCGGTCATTAATTGAAAAACAGAAAAACAAGCAACTGAGTTAAAGGGGCCTGATGCTTCACCGCAGAGCCTAAGGTAGACATTTGAAGACTTTACTGTCATACAGGGGACGGGATAAACGTGATGTCACGTGGAGATTGATTCATTCACATGTGCTTTTGTACCTTAGATACACTGGATCTCATCAGAAGTGACGAGCAAAGTAATTGCTTTTATGTCCATCCATCCATCTTCCAAGCGTTTATCCTGTTGTGGGTGACTGGCTGCCTGGATCATATCCCAGTGAGCATAGGGCAGTAGGGAGGGGACAGGCTGGACGGTGCTCAGTGAAACACATTCAGTGCACATTATTAAATGCTCTAGATCAGGGGTGGACAGTCTTATCAATTAAGGGCCGGTGTGTATGCAGGTTTTTGGGCTAACCTTTAGATCAGCTGTTCAAACCCAGGTGTGAGGACTCTTCAGCCAATCAGTCCTCTAATTAGTAATCTAACGAGGGAGCTGCAGCGAAAACCTGCACGCACAACGGCCCTTTCTGGATAAGATTGTCTACCTCTGCTTTAGATCATCTTTAGCTTAGATTAAATCACTGTATTGACTAAGAAAAATATAAAGACTCCGATATTGTGGTATTTTTCTGCATTTAAGAAGTATCTGTATTTATTAAATGGACATTATATTGCCCACCATTCACATTTTAACATAAATACCAATGATGACACTTTAGATGGTAATACTCTGAAAAGTATGCATTTAATTAACAAATCATTTATGTTTCTAAAATAAAAAAGTATTGTAGAAGTATAGAAGTATACTTTGAGAACTTGATGTTGTCCTGGGATTCATTCTGAAAGGTTATAGCTTATCTGAATCTTAAGCAGCAGATCAGGGTATGAAGCTGCCAGTGTAGTAATGGTGTATGATTTGAAGAGGTCAAAGGTCACGCATTCATTACGAAGGGCTTCTCATGGCTGAGTAGGTTCCGTAGGCATATCGGAATCTTCTTCTTTCTTATTGATTCTTTTGTAATTTTATGTAATTAATACGAATTGTAAATGCGCCAGCCCATGATTAGAACTATCTGTGTAAGGCCTACTAATTCGTCACCTCTAAAAGAAAATCAGTATCTCCTGAATATGCTTGTTACTGGTTGCTTCGATTTGTTTTTACATGAATCACGTGTATTTGACATCTGTTCACGTAGTGAAGTGCGTCAGGATTCTTGTCACGTTACGGTAACACAGACCCAGTTTGGCCCACTAGCACACCACCTTTCCCTTACTTCTGCTGGAGGATCCGTAATGGAGTGTTTGGGCTTCAGTGTTTATTTGGCTAGACCTGTTATTGCTGATTAGCTCTTATTCTGAGAGTGTTGACTCCCTGCCTCTTGGGCCGGGTCACAGGGTTGGACCATGAAGATCCAGTCAGGTCATGAATAACTGGGAGCAAAAGCTACAGCCAACTGTCATTCTTTAGCGTGCCAAGAAGTCTGATCAATATCATTATTTTTTAATAAACCTTGAGGGCCGTGTCATGTTGGGTCTAGGGTGACGATGGGCTCTGGGTTTTGTCAGAGCAAATTTGTTCCATCTGTCAGCTGCTGCAGATCATGTCATGGTCAGATTTTTGCCCCTCCCATCTATATCTCTCTAAACGATTTCACACCAAAGCGAGATGCTGGAAACCTTAAACTGAACCAGAAAGATCAGCTGAAATCATGTTTTCTGCTCTGAGAGTTGTTGGGGGGGAGGGGGTTCAGGGTTGAGGGGTGGAGAGGATGGGTAGAATGAGAGAGGGAAAGGGACAGGGGTGGGACTTTTCTGCTTAAGCTCTCTGCGAGCTAGTCCACAACAATGCTGGAGGACACTAATGTGATGTCATTCATATGGGAACAGTAAACACCAGAGACATTTACTGACGCAGTGAAATCAGAGTGGCGCATTTGAGGGACACACCTAAATCTAATCTGCATCCACTGCGCCATCTACATGTTGTAGTACTTTAATTAATTTCCAGATGGTTCCCCAAACTTGCTTCAAACTAGCACCAATTTCAAACTAGCGAACTGCAATGTACGCTATTCATCAACCACAACAATTATTGTTAACCAGCTGTGTATATGATGCGATATGACCTTAACCAGCATGGTACCAGATGTCCACACATTATGTTCAGAGGAAATATGGTCTTCAGGACTCCCCAGTCCACACTGGTTCCATAAAGGCAGTAGCTGCACAGATGTAGTTCAGGCAAAGGGTGACACTTGTGGGAGCGAATGTATTTTTGCATTCTCTCCAACTCACCCCTGGTCAAGTATTTCCTTAACAGATTGCGGGGTCCCAGCAGCTTGTGTTCTGGCAGGTAATTAGGGCCGGTCTCCCTTGTCTTTACGTCAGCTCCCAGACATTAACGAGTTTTCACAGCATGTGACGGCACGGGCCACGGGCTGGTGGGGCCACGGCTACCTCTACTTGCCATTTAGGAGATAAACATGTCTGGACCTCTGCAACGCAGACTGGGGTGGTGACACCAAAGTAGACTTACAGTAGATTAACACGCGACACCACAGAGTCGCGCCTGCCGTCTTCACCTGGTGCCCCCGTGAGTTTAGCCTAGCGCGGTGGGATCCGATGTGACCTACCGGGACCCCTCAGCATGTGCGTCTTGCCGCTGTCCCAGCCTCCTGCCCTCCCCATGCGCACCCACTCATGTGCTGCCACCAGTCCCAGCCCCGAAGACGCACAGTCGCAAATTTCCATGCAGCCAAGCGCTCCTTGCAATCAGGGCTGAAAGGCGCACCGTGAATGCGGCGGACACCCTCCCTCGCGGGAATGGCGGCTCAATCACGGCAAATTAAATGGCAGCATTTGCGTTGGCTGTCTGCGAATGACGGAGCGTGCCCAAGTCACCGTTTCTGTGATCTGCATAAATGGGAAAAATCAGACTGCGCCATGCTCAGGATGGGGGACGTCGGAGCTAGTTTGGAGCGGCTGAAAGTGATGGTGGGTGCTGGACTGTACCAATCAGAGAATGGAGGCGGGGTGTGATTCAAGTGATGTTCTGCCATATACTGTAGATACTTTGGGCAAGTTCATGAAACAGAAGTCAGGATCGATGCAGCTTTGCAGCGGGATGCGAGTTGACGGAACATGTCGCTCCGTGTCACATTTCTTACCCGCTGTGCTGCTGTGTTTGTTCACTGGCTCCCGGCTGCGTAGGGTCTGCCCCGTAACAGCTTCTGCTGATGTTTGTCTGCTTCTCCAACCTGTCGAGTGAAAATTAAAAAACCACCAAAGGGCCCTTAAGTCATCAATCTTTTGTTTTCTCCCCAAAATTATGCTTCCACTGGGGGGGATTACCGGACATGTTTTGTTGACTTTAGCTTTTGTTTAATCTTCCTGCCCTTTGGTATTTAGATGTTAAACACACACCGAACAGATTCGGAGAACATGAATGAACTAGATTAACGCCCCAGAGAAAAGCATATGTTCTCTATGTATTTGTTGGTTTTGGGGAGATGAATTAGGGCCTGTTAGAGGGCAGACGGGTTTAAGGACAGACAGCTGTGAGGAAAGACAGTAGACGGGTTTAAGGACATACAGTGCTGTGCAAAAATCTTAGGCAGGCAAAGAAAATAGTATTTAAATGATCTTCATGTTGACATTATGTCTGTCAGTGTTTGTCGTTACCATTCAAAACACCAATGCATTTTTTGACTCATCCACTACCTTACCGGATCTAGTTAATATCTCATTGAGTCGTTTGACTAATTAAGTTAATAAATTAATTGAGCTGGTGTTGAAATTTAATGAATACGTGGAATGGCTGAGGTGCCCCTGAGGAGAGGTTTGGGAACTGAAGCGTGTTCATCTAGCCATCCAACAAGATATCAGTAACTTTTTGGAGAACAGAACAAATTATTTTTCGTTTTTATTTTGCTACTGTTAATTTGGATATGTTCTAATGTGAAATTGCATTTATTTTTCTGAGCACTTACTACCAAGATAGACAGATTTCAACATTTTCTTTGACTAAGACTTTTGCACAGAACCTATACAAGGTCATGACTGGATCTCTGTGACAACTGGACCGATCTGTCAGAAAAGCTGCAGAATCCCAGATTTATTAATCAGGCCAAGGGAGGCTCTGGGCAGGATTGGCAGAACTACACGGGGAAGCATTTGGTCACTCAAGTGCTGTAATGGTTCTAGGCCCTTGCAGCTGACAGAATGTAGTGATTGATGCACATGTTTGAGTGCACATTTGCAGCTAAAAACAAATGCACACACATACAAAAACACCCACAGGTGCATGTCAATGCAAGATATAAATATAGCATGCGCAATATGGTAGAACCGAGTGTTAGTCAGCACTGTGCGCAGGCATTGCGTGTGTGTTTCAATGCGTGTGTTGCACGAAAGCATATAATGATTGGATGTGCCAAAGTACAGGCTGTGTGCTGCTGTTTAGTAAGTCCGCAGAGATGGGGGTAAGTGTGGGCGCGGTGTCTGGTTGGACGTGCTAATGGCCAATTCATGTCAGATGGACTCGCTATATATAGCGGGGTGCCGAAAGATGCTGGTGTTGAATTCAGGGTAAAATATGCAAATTAGTTATGCAACGAAAACGTAGATGATCGTGAAGTCCGTTGCTACGACATTAGTAACATGAAATAAGCCTTAGCATTAGCAGCACGGATTTCCGTCGTTTATTGCCTATGCTGATAAAGGGTAAAGGTTCACCCCTACTTACTGCTTTCTAACAGTGTGGTTCTTTCTCGTCTCGTAGGCTGAAAGGAGAGCTCGTTGTAGTCAAAATCCCTGGCGACTTCTGGCAGGAAGACATGTTGGGGGTGTAGCAGGAGCGGGACTCTGGTGTAGCCTGATTGGCAGGATGACTGGGCACCGGTGTCACTGTGACAGTGTGGCCTCATCCTCTTCTGAAGCCGTGTCAGAGTCACGGCACAGGCCTGGGCTAATGAGCCCGGCAGCGTGACAGAGGCCGTGTGGCGCCACCGGCGTTGCTGGGACGGCCTGCCGTCATGCCTGGCCTCCCCATCCCTCCCCATTCTTCTGCTGACGCTGAGCCGTCGCATCCCACCGCTATGCGCCCCTGTGTGTGTGTGGGGGGGGGGGGGGGGGGGGAATGCGCGAGGTGATCGACTTGGGCTCTGATCTTATTTTTATAACAGGTGACCCCCAAATGACTCCATCTGCTTCCTGTTTTCATGCATTTTTCATGAAGACCGTCCTTCCTGCTTTCACGCTTTAGCCCTCGGTAGACTTTGAACGTCCAGAGCTGAGTACCTGGTACCATTTCTATCACTTGCTTTGGGGACCAGTCAGGGCTGCACAAAGACATGGCCGGCCTTTGGAAACCTCCCCCAATCCAAACCAAAGCTACCATCATCTGCACTCAAGGGCCCCCTCTGATGTGTGGGCCCCTGAAACTCTCCTCTGGCCCCATAGGTAGTGACTAATAGAATTATAACAAGAATAATTAGAAAGTCTGCCCTGCATGACTGTTACCCCACCAGGGTGTATCCTGTGCCCCCCGTGCCTCCTGGGATAGGGGCATTACCAGACCTCTTTAAGATTCTCAGTCTTCTAACAGGACCGGGAAATTTCATTAAGTCAGCTCCATAAGCTGGGCTGACCTGGAGTGCACCAGTTCCGCAATAAGGCTTTGACCTTTTGGTTTCAAAACATTAATGGAAGTGGGGAAACATAACTGTGCACAGACAGCTTTTAATGCACTTCTTATTCAGCCGTGTTACTGAAAATCGGCGGTGTTTTCATACAGTGGTCCCAGGTTCTTGCGTAGTCTGTGTGAGCGTCACCGTGGGCGTAATGCAGCGGCTCCATCCATTATGATACATTTGGGATGTCTTTCACATCTCACGGGAAGTGAAGGTTTTCTGAATTTCCAGGTGGAAAATTTTGGGTTCACCAAAATCACTGAAAGTAACAATGACAACAAAGTCTACATAGTTTCTCTTGAAAGTAACTTGTTCTAATTATTGCATGGTGGCATGGTGGCAAATGGGCATGATATAGCTGTCTATGGTTTAGTGTCAGGATTTTAACACTCCTTGGTGTTAATTCGCTGGCTGCAGTTTGCAGGTAACGGCTGAGTGTAACCAGTATCCTTCTCCTTCCCAGACGCTGCCCACCACACAGTATGAGCTGGAGATCGTAGCCAAGGATATGGCAGGAAGCAACGTGGGATTATCGGGGACGACCACGGCCACCATCACTATCACCGATAAGAATGACCACGCCCCCGAGTTCACACACTCGCTGGTGAGCATTACCCGCCCCCACACTACTCCACTATGTTCACCGATTTCCTGTTTTTTGCTCACCTTATTCCTCCATGTCCTTTTCTCACAAACTGCACCCACTTAATCCAGCAGGACAGGCAGATATATCTCATGTTAAAAAATGCTGGGGGGGGGGGGGGGCCCTGGGCCATAAAATGCTGGAGTAACGACCAGGAAAAAAATTTGGTGCCCTCTGTAACTCGGTCCCCTATAACTATCCAGTGCATTAGTTTAGCTTTGACCGTCAAAATTACATGGGTTTACCAAAGAAAGGAAAAATTGGAGTCAAACTTCTGCAGTGGAGTGCACAAACTGTAGAGCGAAGTCTTATGGATAACTATCAATGCTAAGAAACACGGTTATTCGACTACTTTGTCCCATTTCCAGTCCGTATATTTGTTAACTTTGATAGCAGGAGACAGACGCCTGGCCATTAAAGCTACAAGCGCCACCTTCGTCTGTCCTGCTGCACGTTCAGCAGCTCAGGCCGTCCTGAGTGAGTCGAGGCCTCTATCTTTTGTTGTGGCCTCCGATATGCAAACAGCGGCTTCGGGACCGATCTGGGCCAATCAGCGCCGTTTGTCACGGACCGCGAGCGCTGGAGCCAACTGGCACCGCTTTGCAAACAAGCCCTTTGGGGCGGCGAACTGGGGGCGGGTCCGTGTGAGGAATGAGGCCTGTTTGCCGGGGAGCTCAGGGTGAAGTCAGTCACTCTGTCAGTGTTGCTATCTGCGATGGGTGTAGAGTGTCTGGAGGTCACGCCCCATCAGTACCGGTCCAAGCCCATGTGGTGCCCTAGGCGAGCTTCACCTCCGCCCCCCCCCCCATCCAAGACAAAGTGAAATTGGCTTGCTAAGTCAGCACCCCCTCAGACGATGGTGCCCTAGGCGGCCACTTTTATCACCTGATGGGTTGATAGGCACTGGGCCCCAGTGTCTGCACACAGAGTCTTCCAAAGCCTCCCAGTCTCCGACACGCATACAGGCGCACACAGACATTGAGAGAAAATACAGATATTTCTGGGGATCGTTCGTAGCTACAGATGTGATGTTTCTGTCAGGAACTGCTTCGTTGGCAATCTAGCAGAAAGAAAACGGAAAGTGAAGGAAGAAAAAAAGTATTAAAAAACGTAAGAGTGTTTAGTTGAGTGATTTCTAATGGAAATGCCTGGAGCTGTTTTCGGGGGTCTGCAGCCCTGCTCCCCTGCTGTTTCTGATCACGATGCACCGTCGTGTCAGAAAGGTCTGTAATAAAAATGCTTGTGAAGCTGAGGCCTCGTCGTAACACTTGTAAAAACTCCTCTTCCTGCGCGTTTCTTTTTACTAAGAGAAAAACAACTTTTTAAAAATTCCCGACAGCCGTTTTATGGTGGTGGGTTTTGTACAGTTTTTTTGTCCCCCGTGTCCTTTCCCTTTTTCTGTACAGCACTGTCCCCGCATTAACGCCAGCCTAGAGAGCACCACCATATCCCAGCATGCATCTGACCTTAGGAACACTGTCGTCAATTAGCCCATTAGCCACTAACTGTCATTGACGTTAATTACTTTTATTTTTCTACTATAGAGCAGCCTTCCTAAAAACTAGGGCCTTGAAGTGATGAAGAATGATGTGCTAGTATACTCAAAAAAATGTAATAATTATAATAATTAATGATGGAAAAAATGATGAAAGCAAGGCCGCTTATTAGCTGAACATTAGCTAATAAATGATCCAGTAGGTCCCTGCTCTGTGGTAAGACACTGGCCTGACTTGTGGATTTATGCTTATGTGTGTCTCATATGCAGGCTCCAGAAATATATTGGGGTCACCTTGTCTGTCTGTCTGTCTGTCTATCTATCTATCTATCTATCTATCTATCTATCTATCTATCTATCTATCTATCTATCATATAATTTAGTTATGATTTCAATGCATACTTGTGTCATTTCATCATGATTGTCACTTTAATAAAAAATTGTGTCACTAAATTAGATTAATCGTCATGCACTTCTGTTACTCATAAACAAAATACTTATATGAATAAGTAACACACTTTCCTTTTGGAGCCTAAAGATTGCTCTCTAACAGATTTGTTAGTTTATCACAAGTCTTACAAAAAGGTTCCCCCCAGTGATGGCTAATGTAGTTTCTTCAGATTATTGTATAATATCCATTCATCTTCTAGCTTCTTGTCTTGGGGCTGGACAGGATCACAGGATGATCTGGAGCCTGTTCTATGCAGGCCGGGGTACACACTGGACGTCATGCTTATCATAGGGTACAGACGTGCACCACAAGCAAATTAAGAAGGCAAATTAGCCCTACCTGCATGAGTTTGGACTGCGAGAGGAAACCTGCACAGCGCAGGAAGAAAATGCAAACTTTATTCACACACAAAGCACATGTGATATTCATGCTCCCAGCCCTGGAGGTGAGATGCAGCACTGTTATCAATTCTGCCACACCGCTGCCCACTAATGTTTGCTACGTGAATCCAAAAGCAATTATTACTGAAGATGCTTATTTACATAACCAGGCATTTGCAGGTACTTGCTAACTTTTGCAGTGCGTGATTCCTGCATGCGAATGTAAGAAAACAAGGCATTATATGAATAAATATGTATTAATTATGTGAAAATGTTCTTGGAACAAAAAATAATGGGAGACATTGAACAGACGTTGGACTAGTATGAACAGTTGGGATATCTGCTCTGGCTAGCTATCCAAGGGTATTACATCAGGGCCTTTTATGAGAGTTGTGCTGGCAGCCTTTGTGGTACAAGTTTATTTCCTTAACCATTTTCCTTCCTTGGAACTGATTCCATAACTAGGAGGTCAGTTTTCCTTCATCCAGACCAGCAGATGTGCCCAAGGCGTAGATCCATATTTAAACCCAGCTCTCCCTAATGCAGACGATGGTGAGCACTAAGACCCTGACTTGCTCCTGTTGGCTTCTCACACAGCAGAGAGTCTTCTGCCTCTGGTTGGGGCATTTGCACAGCGTTGCAAGTCAAATGACTTAGATTTGCATGCTAATGAGAGTGAAGACCTTGTGGTCTTGGACATGTTTTGACATTTTGCTTATCCTGTAAAAACATGTCGTTGAGAATAAAACATTCAACTCCGAACTTCAGTTATTTGGATCCTGGAACAGACAAGCAGCTCTCCTATAGGGTAAATTGTGATCCCGCGTTCTGTAAATGCCACCGACATTTGCTCTTGAGCCAAACGCTGACGTACTGTCCGCCAGTCGATTATGCAGGCACTTCATGGCCGCTTTATGGACTTGCGCGGCGCCTGCTCCGGTTCTCCGAGCTTCGCGGAACGTCAGGAGCAGTGTTGCAGCGTAGGAATAGAGCAGGAAGAGTGGGAGAAGGAGTCGCATCCGGACAGAGGCTTCAGTGCCTTGGATTGTGAGAATCCTCAATCAAAGCCAAGGTCTACCGTGTCCAGAATAGTGTTCTAGGCAGGGGTGGGGCCTCCGGGCGATTAAATCTGCCCATCAGGTCTCCTGACAATAAAATTTGACGGAGGGTGGGAGCCCCCCACAAGGGAGGTGGGGGGAGATCAATTGTGCCTGGATTCAGTTGTAGTTCGATCCAAATATGGACTGGAGTCTGCCACTTGGTGACCACTGGCTTAGAGTATTTTCTAAGCATGCTGGTGGATGGTGAAGATATTCATATTTTTATTTATCTGAATGTGAACTCCAGCGAAGACAGAAATGACAGAAATCCTAACCCATGATGGCGAATGCAGGCATCTGCTGATTTATGGTCGATGACATTTTTGATCGCACCTGGGGTTGAACCAGTCATTAGCTGACACCACAGATAGTCATTCTTCCCATGGCTGTCATTCAAGGCTCTCCACACTGATTAGTATTGGTTGATGACCCGCTTAATTAACCTTTTGTCCCTGTAAGAGGTTCAGCAGGATAGTTATGAGCAGCTTCAGGCTGTGAGTTCCTGTTTCATCAGGGCCGTTATCTGTATGACGTGTACAGATGGTCACAGACGCCCACCTTTCGCCATGCGGACGGTTCATTTATAAAGACCCTGTCGTTTATTTCTCATTCCGGCATTAATTCCTCACATGCTCTCAAAGATATACGAACAGGAATTCATAATGCCCCACAAATCAGTGTGCACAGCTAAGTAGCTGAGTTCCTCCTGCCTTTTGGAAATTGACAAGGGGAGACAAATGCTTTCCCGTTGATGCGGCTGATGAAAGGCCGCTCTCCGTGCCGACGTGATCCCGAGAGCCGCAGAGCTCTCCGCTTCCCAGCTGGGACTCTCCGAGCACCTTGACTCCCTGCGCGGTTGGAACATGCCTGTAGGCGAACACAATGTGCAGGCAGGAACGACACGAGGGTCCCTTTTAGAAGTCACTGAAGACGAGGCAAACATGACGTGTGAGGGAAATTATGGGCTGATTATTAAACCACTTTGGGGATATGAAATGTCCTCTATTCCTGCACCCTGTGTAATTCCATGGAAATCTGATTTGTTTTACTTGCATATAAGGACAAGATTCTCTAGCAAAGAAACAGTGGGTCAGAGGTGCTGGTCCTCTATTAGAAATTAACACAATATCTGCAGTGCTACTACGATATCTATCACCTTAATAACACAGCCACTCGCCCTTGGCCTGTAGATTAGTGCGTATTTCCACACTTTTATATTTAACTTTTATATTTAAGCCTTTGTGAAATGCAGTGAGGCTATTTTGAGACAACTCTGTACCTTAATATTAAGTGTTCGGCAAGTTAAATGCCAGTTTTAATAAGAAAAAAATATGTTGAGCTGGTCCCCCTTGGCATTCTGTTTACATGCAGATGGAATTAAGCTTGTATATGTCCTTTCCCCTTGAGAACAGCCGCTGAACGCTGCCTTGTTTCTTTAATACCTGGGTCGACCCACAGAAGCTCCGACATTCTTAACATGGCCTCTGTTTCCCTAGTGCCTTGATTACTCCTTTGGGCTTGACCACTGCCAAGGGCAGTTCTAGTGCTTTGGTGGGAGGCAAAGTTGGGCCATAATTCATATAAAGAGACCAACCTTTTCATCAGCCCCGTGGCCTGTGGCTCTGCCCCAATATTATCCCCTGACCACTGGTCCACACTGGGGCCCTGACCACTCTTATGTACTTAAAATTTGTTCCATACTGTCAGGCCACTATCATCATAGCCCCCAACATGCTGAATAATTCTCAGGGACAGTTCAAAAAGTCCAGTCATGATGTCCCTGTCCACCCAATCAGAATTGCCCGTAATAGTGATTGACAGCTCCGTCTCCTGGCCAGCAAAAATAATAATTCTGCTTACTGTAACAGCAAAGCCATGACAGTCCACTCCTGAGCCACACTTGAGCTTAGTCAGCATTTGCAGAAAGCCTGCTGTGAATTGGACCATTCCTCACTTAATCCCATTTGACAACCGGGGGATGCTGGAGGGAGCTGGGGGGGTGGGGGGTTTGACGTCTGAAGAGCATGCGGTGTGAGAGGGATGGGTAAACCCTTTGGGTCGGTTTATACTCGATGCTCATAATGGTTCTGCTACACATCATGGCCGCCACATGTTTACTGCGTTGACTCCATGCATCATCTGTGCAATTAAGCAAGGAATTAATGCTACGAATGCGCGAGACGCAGTACCACCAAAAATCTTGGGGGCAGTTTGGCTACCTTTTGTCACGGGACTGTGTGTTTATGTGTCGTACAGTTATGTTAAAGTAGCATCTGTTATTTTTATGTTTTGCCTTTTAAGAATGAGTGGCCGAAAGATCAAGATCAAGTCAAAACTGAATATTTTCGGAGGCAAGAAAGAAAATATTCCAATCACTCTTGTGCGTCTCTGTGTGCATTTTCAAAGTTTAATGGCAGTTTAAGTTTCTTCTGCTTCCGATTTCAATCTGAGATAAGAAAGCAGCACCATATGTACAGAGTACAATGAAATTCTAACTTGCCTGCTTTCATAAGCAATGCTATTTTTCATTACAGTTCATATATTTATATATCTTGCTGATAAAGTTTTACGTTTCGCTAGAACATTTATATTGTTATAGGAAACACTTAGCAAGCTTTGCAATTTTACTGACCGCTCCCTTTTAGGATTATCTAATATATGTTTAACATTAGTTTAAATTTTACCACCAAAACTTCTGCACCAACTCTACATACACTCTCCGAGCCAATCCTAATCATTTTATCCTTGCAGTTTAAATCACTCATAAATAGACGTGTTTGTGAGAAATTTATTTATTTTAAATTCATGTTTTGCTTTATAAATATTGCAATATTTATTGCAAAAAATTGATTTTTGATTCAATATAGTGCAGCTGTAATACTCAGTATGAAATACTGCTACAAAATATCTAGTAACATATAATACAACAGTCAACGTGAGATAGCAAATTGATGTGTGGCAGAGCGAAGTACCAGTATGTTGTGGAGCAGTGGTTATAATATAGAGAATGCTGCAGCCGTATTATAAAATTAGCAACTCAGCAAAGCTGGCACAGAGCGTACAACATTTCATGGCACAGCCCCATGCAAATAAGTGAAACTGGAAACAAAGGAGCAAACCAAGATGGCTTTCTCACATTTCCCCTAGTGGACATGATCTTTAATCCTTCAGATTGACATACTGTACAGTGTGCATGCAAGTGCAGTCAGCACCATCCCCAAGCATACTCATGGCGTAGCGTGACGTATAAACCGGCCCTCCGGCAGAGGGGTGCCTTTCTGGCAACCCAAGAATAAAGACACAAAAGAAGTCGATGAAAAATAGGTATGAGATGAAAGATACATAATAGTGCAAGCGCCATGACTGTGGACCAGGACACACACACACACACACACACACACACTTGTATGTTGTATCTTTGTGGGGTCTCTCCATTAATTTCTATGGTCAAAACCCCAATCCCAGAATTCACAATCTTTTATCCCCTACCCAAGCCTAATCTTAGCCATAAGTAACCAAACAAAATACAAGACAATTTGTTTGGCATTTTTGGTTTTTTGATTGCACTTTTTTTTTTTTTTGATAAAAAAAATGTCCCCAATGTGGGGACTAAAACAATGGTCCCCACAACGTCAACATAGCAAGTTTTTTATTGTATTGTGGGGACATTTGGTTACACATAACCAAATGCACACACATAGGACAGAATTTATAAATGTGACCTAGAACCTCCTCAAGGTTCTCTATGAAGGGACCTCAGACGGCCTGAATAGGTATTAGCAGGGGTGGAACTTAAGAAATTTTATTAGCCAATTGGGCTCGTTCAGTCAAAAAAAAAAAAGTCCAACATGCAATGTGTCTAACTAGCCAGCACGCTAGTCCTCGGTTATTTTGTATTCGCCCTTTGTCTAAATTACCCGCCTCGATCTAGTGGGAACAGCAGTCTGCTGTTACCCGAGACCCAGTGCCCACGCTGTGGCCCTCGAGCTGATTATCTAGCGTCTGGCCGTTTCCTCCAGCTGCCCTCAGTCCTCACGGCTCCGGGGGAGAAGCGACATTAAATGCACCGAGTGCATTTTATTATCCCATTGATGAGAGAGCTGTCATTCAGTGCAATTACATGCACACTGAGAGACTTTTAAACGAACTTTTAAAATACATGTAAACATGTTGTCCCCCCCCAGGCTTTGACCCGGAATTAACAGAGGAAGCCAGTACACAGAAGAAGCTTGGAGCATAGCAGAGGACGTACAGCATGTACAATGTACAGCGTTGTAAAGTTGTCAATTTCACTGTTCAACTAAAGGGCACTTTTCCACTGCACCAGGTACCCTACTTTTGGTACTGTACTTCAAGAAGGTACCAAAAGTGCGGTACTTCAAGGTGTTGGTTTTACACTGGCATAAAAACTGGTACCCTGTTATGCTACCCTGATCTTATTGTATCCGTTCTTCAGACCAGATGTATACTGGGACAAGGACAGTAGTCCGATTAAATGGCATAGCTATTACCATAGCTCAACTTAGCTGTGCATGTAAGCATACTGACTGAGGTAGAATCTGTTTGGCACCCTATGACAGGAAGGGCACCATAACTTAGGTGTGATTCAGGGAGCTTTCCTTGCAAAGTGTGATTTTCTTCGTCCCTCACTTCTTCTTCAGAGTGGCAAGGTGGCTCTGGGGTTAGATCTTACCCATCTGCGGTTGGCCATGCTGTTCTCTCTGTGTGGAGTTTGATGTTCTCCCTGTGTTCCTTTGAGGTATTGCAATTTTCTCCTACTTTCCAAAGACACCCAGATACTGTAGGTGAATCAGCATCTCTAAATTGCATTGTTAGCAGGTCATTATGAGTGAGTGTGAGCCCTGCTATTTACTGGCATCCCTAACCCTAAACCTAACCCTAACCCTAACCCTGCCTGGGACAGGCCCCTGACCCCAGCTCGCCACTTCATAAGGGCTTGGAAGATGGATGACTACTTCTCCAGACATGCAGTTGCATTTTTATCTTTTTTGATCTTTTTTTTTGATTGTTTTAATATACTGAAATGTGATCTTCTGTGTCAAGCCATTTAAGTAAAAATATCAGGCTGTGTTTTCACTCAGCTCTGACTCTCAGCGTTTTTGCACATCGGGATCTTTGAGTAGAAAAAAAATATATATTTAGCTGCTGTCATTGTTTTGTGTATTTGTTTTGAAAAAAAAAGAAACCTTAAAGAAAGTCCCTGCAAAAGGGACGGTTTTGTTGAAGTCGGCGGGTAATCCCCGCTGTGTTTACAAACCGCTCATGATGGACTGTGATGCTGGAATCCCCCTCGTCAGGCTCCAAAGCAGTTTGGGAGCGAGGAAGGTATTACTCACTGTCATTAGACCGAGGGCGCTCGTTCGCTCACCGCTGCATAGACGCCGGTGTGCTTAAGGCAGAGCTTGTGTTTTTTGTTAAACATGAAAACGAGCAATAATACCTCTCCTCAAAGCCTTTATCTGGGGCTGCAGGCTCTGAAGAGGCAATGAGCTCTCACACACAATGAGCGACGCCTGTTTGCTCTGCCATTAGCCTTGGCAAAATAACAGCACTGCCCCTTTAATTTATGCTAATGAGCATTTTCGAAACTGTAGGGGGTACCGGGAACAATTGCTGTTAAATGGACTTTTAACACACTTCAACAACTCCGGGTATACTGCCCCACAAAGGCAAATCACCGTAACTACACTGACAAACACTGAACAAGGCTGCTTTGCCTTGACTTTAGTGTGAATTTTGTAGTTCCTGTAATTTTCACATTCTGTTTTCTTTAAAACCAAACATAGTTGACCTAAGATATTTTGCAACAAGATAAAACATAGACCAAGAGACTTGATTTTGGTCGCAACTCAGTTTTGCTAGACTATGCAGTTACTGTGTTTAGCCTTTATGGGGCAATATACCTCCCTCCACTTCTGCTTGCTTAAGGCTCCCAGCCACATCTCTGATCCTTATGAAACATGTCATGCTAAAAGTACACAAATTAATGAGCAAATAGACTCCAGTTTCAGTTCAGCAATTGTCCCCACTAACCCGTAATGGCTGCTTTGGTGAATGTGTCACATGCAAAAAGCAGCCTGCACAGAAGCATAAAGGAATTTGGTGAGAAGCCTGTCAGCATAGATACTATGCCTGTCCATCAGGTTCTTGATCATGACCAAGTCAGTTATAAGCACTGTTTGCTTTTGCTAATATGCTATTTGCTGCTAGTTTTTGGCAGTACAGTGCCTCGTTGGGTAATTCTGTGGCCTCACTCCCAGATGCGCCACAATTTACACGTTTCCTGCCAGCACTAAAAGTGGGCTGACATCTCATCCTGAGTGTCAGTGCGCTACCTCAATGTTTCCCAACCCAGTCATCGAGTAAGGAGCTGGGAGAGATCAAAAATGTGGACTGTCCGGCAGGGAGCTGGGAGAGATCAAAAATGTGGACTGTCTGGCAGGGAGCTGGGAGAGATCAAAAATGTGGACTGTCCGGCAGGGAGCTGGGAGGGAGTAAAACTATGGACTGTCTGGGGACCACAAGGGTCAGGCTGGGAAACACTACTCTACCTCATGCCCTCTGCTTCCTGGCACACTGAAGCCCTGCATTGGATAAGCAGTTATGGAAGAAAGTAGGATATATAAGTGTTTCGATGCAGGACTGCTGACCGTATTCACAGTCATTTATCAGTTAATGGTGAGATGATGGCGTGCCTTTTAATTTCCGTTTAAGCCAGGCTTTGCCTACAGATTATGGTAGTGGGAAGCTTCGGTGTGAACTTTTGACTATTTTAGTTTAAAAAAACAAACTGATGCCCTGCAGATGAATTGAGGATTATCTTGTGCAGGGGGCGGATTTATTTATATGTCATTGCGGCCCAGATACGCCAGACGTAGACAAGAAATAGTCTACGTGCCACAGAGAAATATGACCATAATATTATTATG
Source organism: Paramormyrops kingsleyae (assembly GCF_048594095.1). Classification (NCBI taxonomy): domain Eukaryota; kingdom Metazoa; phylum Chordata; class Actinopteri; order Osteoglossiformes; family Mormyridae; genus Paramormyrops; species Paramormyrops kingsleyae. The sequence goes on along the minus strand of NC_132809.1, from coordinate 29,912,694 downwards.
ACACAAATGAGCCACATGGATCTGATGGTGGAATTAGTATAAGAACAGATGTCACTGCTGCTCTGTACTGTATCGTTTTATCATACATTATCCCATTCAGATTCCCACTGGATATCTGTTTTCTCCAAATCGTTATCGCCAGTGTTGTGGGAGTGCAGATAGCAACAGAATTTATCTTTCGCCCCTTACAGAGATGCTTACAGAAAAAAATAAATCTGATCTCTGAGCAGATGAGTTCTCCGTTATCCTCCTGGCCCCTCTCACGTCATGTCAGTGGATCTCCCATACGCCCCCCCTTCCCGCATCCTGTGCTGTCCCGGCCCTCTTCGCTCCGCCGCTCACTTAGGATGCGTTTCCCAGCAGTCGTGGACTGGCCATCTGGCATACTGGGCGCTTTCTCAGCAAGCCGATGGGCTTGCGGGCCTCTCGGCGAAATGTGTCGTGGGGGATCTCACACAGATGCCCTGCATGATTTTGCGGCGTGCTTCCGTTTGATTGTCGATTAATGGAGGCCTGGCTTAATTTCACCCGATTACTGCGGTTTAATCACCCTTTCCTGCCGGGAGAGCCATTCCGCGACAGCCAGCAGAGAGAGAGACAGCCCATACATCCGTCACTTTTCCTTTGTTTTAATCGGCAAGCCAATAAGTCATTTATCTTGCCTAATTGTCGCCGTTCATCCCGCAGAGTGTCATGGGGTGGACTGTGATGGATGGTTGATGACTGTTATTGTAATCATAAGCCACGGCTGTATGAATGTTTTCCAGTTATTAAGCTTTGGGCTGTGATATGCCCCATGGCACCCCCTGGTGGACTCGAGCACTGCGATGACGTTCTACTGGTGTCCCGGCCCAACGACCGGTCTGGCGACTCATTTATAACCTAGATGGCTACCTGTGGTCAGAATGGCCATTAGAGCCATAGGGGATGGTGATTGGAGCTGGGACTTTATAAGACTGTGGGTCTAACAGGCGGTGGGGGGGCAGAAGGACCAAGCACACAGGAACAGGCATGCGGGGTCAGACAGCACCGTTTGGGTCCGACCGTCACAGGCTGAGAGACGCGCCTTTGATATTATTTGTAATTATGCATGGGTGACTGGACGTCTTGTCACCACGCTGTTTGCATCGGGATGGACGGCTGTCCCTCCCGTGACACCCTGCGGGGGTGCCCAGTGTGCCCTGTTATTTGTCACTCATGAGAGACGCGACACACACACACACACACACACATACACACACACACTCCACTTAACACGGATGTCTTGAGCACGCTTTAAATTCCAGTTGCGTGTAACAGCAGCACACGAGGCCCCCGGAGAGGGTTGCGCCTCGCTGTCACTGTCTCCGGTGTCGCCGCGGAGACAGGCTCGCCGGCACGGAGACAGGTGTTCCCTGGGGAATCCTTAGAGCCATTAACGTACCGCATCCCTGGGACAGCCGCGTCACGTTTAAAGGGACAGATGGTCCAAATGAGATAATGATAATGCTTTATTTAAGAGAGAAAAAAAGAGAAACGGTTGGGGGGAAGAGAGGGAGGGAGGGAGGGAGGGAAGGAGTGCGGACGGCTTGGGAAATTGCTTTATGACACTCGAGTTCCACCCTCCCCTTCACGTCTCACTCCGTCTTCACCGCTGTTGGGCACCTCTCACGGCTACACTGCTCACGTGCCTTTTACTCTCCGGGAAAAAAGAATAAATTTCTCACACCAAGAAATTTTACATCTTTGTTAATTTCTACTCCTCCACTAGAGTCACACCAGGGGCTTGCTTTCTGTTACATTCTCTTCTGTTCTCCTCTCTTCTCTTCTGGTTCTTTCTTCTTTCCTTCCTTTTCCAGGATACTTATAACCCGTGGGGAGGGGCTGTCAAATTCCGCGCAAAGTGGGATTTCTTTGTTTGAGAAGTGCGACCGCTCGCGGGGGGTCGCGGTGCGGGGAAGGGGCGCTAGGCGTTTCACGCCGGCGTGTCTTTCTGTTCGGAAGGAGTCATTCATTCGTTGCATTGTCTGAAAATGGAGGGCCGCTGGCAGGGGAGGAAGCGGGGAGTGGGTTTGGCATGGTGTGGCGAGTTTATTTCCGTGTTCCTTTCTTTTCTAACCTCTTCCTATTCTGCTTTTGGGTCACCCTGCACCGGCTGGGCTGTACCCATGCATCCACGCAATTACGTAGGCTGGTCAGAGAGTATCGCCCAGAAGGACTTCACACATGGTCTGTGGAGAACAAGCCTGCACCTTCCTTCTCAGATGCACAGATGAAAGGCATTACATTAACGGATGTAATTAAATAGTGAATTCTCTGCCATGCGCCCAGCCGGGTCTCTAAGTAAGGCCTGTTATTCCTCTGCCCCATCTGACTTTGGGGCGAGCTGGTTATTTCTCGCACACAGGCGAATTGGGGTTTTATCAGTGGCATGGCAGGGGTTCAGTATCAACAACCCACAAAGATTGAATATATCCATCTTACCGCTTCGCTGCCTAGGATGATTAAATGAAACGCAGTGCTTGGTGCGGTCTGACCGGTGTGTGTGGGTGAGTGAGACCACGTGCCGTTTGGTTCCGACGGCCCGGTTGAGTGTACACTCATTCCCATCGCTGGCCTCGCCCCTTGATGAATGCTCGATGGGGGTGCGTCAGTTCCACCTCCCCTTCTATCCGCCGCCCTGCCGATGGCACATCGATGTCACCGACCATCTCGGAGATCACCCCCACGCAGTAGATAAGCCCGACCACCAGTGGGCGATCTGAGGCACTCCACGTCATCCCAGCTGTACCACATTCTCATACACAGTAGCGGTGTTTACCGCCATTCGAACCATGAATTTCCATGGCGTCTGCACACAGGGGATGGGAGGAGGGAGATGACAAACACGGGCTTGGAGCCCACAGTGTGGTATGGCTTTTACTCCAGACTTACAGTGTCTTACATTGCAGTGAAATCGAGTGTGATACAGAAAAGATTTAGGTTTATATCTCGCTGTCAGAATTCTTCATAGTTCGTAATCACCTTTTAAGAGCCCCTGAAGTGTCTCACAGATAACCTTTAAAGTTTATGTGCAGTTTATTTTTTTCATTCTACATTAAAGAAACTTCAACACGTTAAACCAATGGAAACTGTGTTGGAAGACCGAACCATGGCTGTGTAAGTCGAGTATAATGAGGTAGCTAAAACTTTACTTTCAGTAAAAGGACTTTCCCTTTTCAGCGGAGCCGTGCTGTCCTTTAGCTCTGTAATTAAAGATTTTAATTAACTACTGTTCCCCGTACACCTTTGTGTAAAGTAAAACTTTTGTTTGCTGGGCAGCTGCTGGAATGCACTGCAGCGGTGTGTGCAGTGATGGCTAACACACACGTTTCAAATGATAATTGGAAATCGTACTTATTAGGAGTCAGGCAGTTGTTTCCAATTAATGGAGACCCTAAGAATGGACTGTCTCCACAGCGTAGTTTTCAGGAGTTTCAAGCTCCTGCTGACACCTGGGCGAATCGATTCGTGCTGCTACAGTTTTCCTCCCCTTTCCATGCATAATTGTCTTCTCTAATCAGCCTGCTCTCCTCGCGATGCATCTGTGCTATAGTCTATGGCCGTTCAGGATTCTAATGATTCGCGCAGTTGTATTTTCAATAGCTTAACATCGTTAGGGGAGTTTTTGTACCAGGTACTCGATGTTCTTTATTGTTTGGTTCAGGAGTGCTGGGAGCTGAGGGGGAGCAAAAATGTGGACCGTCTGGGGTCCCTGAGGACTGGGCTAAGAATCACTGCTCTAACCCCTCAAGCTCACATTCAAAGAACAGGAACCGGCGCCCAAACCTCGGCTGCTTATCTCACCCCCAGCCACTCCTGAACCTTCATTTCCTGGTTTCTAATCTGCTGATGAAGGATAAAGACCATCAGCAGGTGTGATGGCTTCAGTAGAACCTAGGATGACATTCACGTACCCCGCCCAGGATGACGTCCCGCCCAGAAGCTCACGGGAGGTGTGCAGGACTCGCTAACCAACACAAGCTTATCCTGCTGTCCTGTGTTGAGGGGTGGGCCTCTGAATGGGATAATTGGCCAGATTTTAAGGGGGACGGGGAGAGTAAAAATAAAACATCCGTGAAAAGGGTTATTAAAAACCTTCATGTGTAAAACATGCTTTGTTCATTAATGATTCATCTGCCTTCCTAAGCACTGCAATCTTCACACTTTATAAAACATTGAAGGGTCCAAGGAGCAGGCGATCTCTCCAGGATCCCCGAGCCAGCAGACGTGCCTCCATGCCCTGTTACTGGGCTGGTCACCCAGCCTCCTCCCTCCACGTGTGACGCAGACGCAGCTCTGCGTTCCTGTGCAGTCAAAGGGTTAAGAGCTGTGAGATCCCATTTTAGATTTTACATCCAAAACCCAATTTCAGGGAGGACACCAGGGTTAGATAAAGCTCTGAATAAGGTACATTTGCCCTGTATAAGAGAATGTTAAATGGGTAAATGCCAACATCTTCAGCTTGGTGAGAGCTTACGTCAAAGGCAGCAGTTTTTATGCTGTTTTATTGTTTGAAAAGAGAAGCATAATATTATTCATTATATTATCCCTGAGAGATTACTGAAGTAGTAGGTTGTATGCAACTGGGAGTAGGTGGCAAAGCTGGTGGCGGGGTGGGGGGGGGGGGGGTGCCCTGTTAACTGAAATCACACCGACGATATTGAGGAGGTACGGAAGGTGATGGAGCACCTACCAAGCACTGCATGAGCCTGGATCTGACCAGGGGTGTGTGCACAAGCACCTGCTTTTATGTTGGGACAGGGTAAGGCAGCGAAAACTGCAAACCAGAGTCACTGTGTGGCACGGAAATCAATAGTCGGAATAGATCGTGTCACTTCCTGCAAAGATGTTAATGCCAGGCGTCACCATGCATTCATTTGGTTGCTTGTATTTCACAGATCCCTCTCTCCCTCTCTCATCGCAATTCCCATCCCTCCCTCCCCATGTTTGATTCTTTCAGACATATTCTCCGTCATCCCAGGCTCCAGTCTAAGGCTCTGAAGTAGTAAAGACACGGGTGTGTGATCTGGAGGATGCGGGTGCCAGACTGGGTCCTGCTGCGAGCTGAGAGAATTACCCAAATATCAAGCAGTATAAATGGGCAAAATTGGAAGCTGTTTTAGAGAAAAGTGGCCAATAAATAACTGCAGGTCTGGGTGAACTTGCAGTGGGAAGTATTGCTTATTTTAGACCCTGTATCTCTCTAAATTCCTGAATTGCTGCTGTTACGCATGTTCCTTTGCTGGCAGTAAATAAAACTCACCCTAGAAGCTGCTTCACTTCCGAAGGCTGCTATCACAAACATCAAAATACCCCAGAGATGGCGAAGATGATCTTCTCAGCAATTTTCTATTTGTGCGCCTTGGAGCCTCCTCAGAACCGGGAAACAACTTCCTTTAGCTAGTTATGACTGCCGGGTACTTACCTCCTCTCCCTCTGAATTCCCACAGAAGGTTCCCTCAAAGATTTCCTGTGTTAACATCAGCAATTAACAGTTCTGCTGAGAACAGTGCCTGTAGTTCTGCGCATGGAGTTTCCTTTCGACAGTGGATCAAATCTCATAAGAATTGTCATGTTTTCACTTAATGCCACGTTTTGAAACATCACTTGGAAAAGGCCGCTTAATCAATGACTCGACCGGCCGATCGAACCTAATTTCACACGGAAATTGTTCACATGCAAGTTGTCACGGAACGTTTTCCAGGGGGCGCCTAAAAACAGACGAACGGTCTGCGTATTACGCGGAAGGCAATCTGAGTAATGCTCCTACGAAACGTGGTCTAAAAATACACAAATCAGAAATATAAGCGTGAGAAAGGCATGCCGCTTGATAGTGGCTGATAGCAAATGGGCTGCCAGTCGTGCCCAGGAGAGATCAGACGGGGAGATGATGAGTGTATCTCATAGGTCCTCCAGGTTCTGCGGCAGGAACCTGCCAGCACATCAGTGTTGGTTAAGCATGGAAAACAACATCCTTGTCACCTAGGTACCTTCTTGGCCCAGTTGCAAATTATGCTTTACCAGTGCGTCATTCACCCCATCCCTGCTCCATCCCTGCTCCATCCCTCCCCCTACATCCTTTTATTTCACCAGCTGCGGCGTCTTACCCTTTTTTACCACCTCCCAGGGCTGAAAAGTGTTTACATGTTGCTTCAGCCACGGCGGTCGCCGGCAGAACAGACAGACCTCATCAGACCTGTGTTTAATCTCCACAAAGAACACTTGACATTCAGTTATTTTTTTTTTTATTTAAAGAAAAGGAAGTCTAGAGAAGAGAGATCACTGCACGTTTGAAGGGGACTGTTTCTGAAGAGAGGAAACAAAAGAACGCTTGCATTCCAGTTTTAAGGTTTATCGGCGCGATTTCCTCATGCTCGGCTCTGCGGGCGGGCTGTCAGCTTGTGGGGGGGGGGGGGCTCACGCGTGCCGCCAGCTGATTATGTAGAAAAACAGGGTGCCAGTCATGTTATTTCCCCCCTTTCTTTCCGCAGCATCTCGCATAAAAGGCACCAAGGCGTATTAATGTCAGAACGCGATCCGGCGCTCATCTCCGTTCAGCTCCGTCGCGGTTGATTTCGAGTCGTGTGGCGCGCACAGACGCTTTTTTTCATTGAGGTCTTTCCGGAAAAGAAAAGTTCAGAGAGTGAAGCAAATGCGGGATTTAAAGATTGAAAGGGTTCTACCTCACCTCGTCACGGAGCTAACACCGCACAGGCGGGAACAGGAACCGGTTTGTCTGTCGCACGCTGCCCGTTTTATTTTTTGTCTGCTGGCCGCAGAACTGCGAATCATTTAAGCCTCTTCTGAATAAAGTCACCCCCCGCCCCTGTTTGGTGCCGCAGTTCCAGGCGTCCGTGGACGAGGGCTCAACGGGGGTCATCGTGAACCTGACGGTGGACGACAGGGATGACCCAGCGACTGGCGCATGGCGGGCCGTTTACTCCATCATCAACGGCAACGTGGGCCAGAGCTTCGAGGTCCAGACCAACCCGGACAACAACGAGGGCATGGTATCTGTGGTGAAGGTAGTGCACCGCATCCTGATTGGTCAGCGCCGGTCTGTCGAGACCCATCAGCAAATACGGCGACAGGATGAATTCTAATAAAATAGTGCATGACCCCCATCCTCTACCTCACCCCCAGACATGCCGTTTATATAGTACCCCCCCTTAATGGATGAGCTTTGGCTGAAATTTGGCCATGTAGAAGCAGCCTTCAACGAATGTATGAGCGGCGTTTGAGTGTTTCAGTGTTTATGTTCACAGCGTGGAGGTGGCCCGTTCTGTTGTGGTCTGCAGACTTTTTGAGTGATGTATCGCACATTTAGCGCATTGTGAAAAGGTTCAGTTATGTGGATAATAGAAAGGAAAGTGTGTGAGCCAAAATGGCAGAAGACACGGCCTCTGCCTTGCCCTGACCCCTGGATCTACTCTCCTGCTCCCCCCCCCAGCCCCTGGATTACGAGAACACAGCCTACCACACGCTGCTGATCCGGGTGGAGAACGAAGACCCCTTGGTGCCCAACGTGGGTTACGGACCAAGCTCCACAGCCACAGTACATGTGACGGTCATGGACGTCAACGAAGGCCCCGTGTTCTTCCCGGACCCCATGCTGGTGACCAAGCGGGAGAACGTGCCAGTTGGTAGCTTTGTGGCCACGCTCAATGCCACCGATCCCGACATCCTGCAGACGCAGTCTATCAGGTGGGAGCGGGAAGGAGCAAAAACGCGTGGCGTCGTGTCAGGTCTTTGTCTGTTTGCATGGCCACCGATGCGATCCTGAAAGTGATGCATGCTGGGATATCTAACCGATGCTCACCAAACTGTAAAAACTGTCAAATGCAGTGTTGTGAAGTTTTATGCCATAACTACTGGGTTAATAACTGCATCTGGAGGTGAGCATAACTTTCACACAGGCCATCGATAGCCTTTCTTTGTGAGAATTGATGTTGCTCCACTGCGGCTCAAATGTCAGATGGCGACAGAACACACCTATTCTGGTCCTTGATCTGTTAAATGACCCGCGTACAAGGTCAGGTGAGCATTGATATAAGCAGCCTGGTCGCAGTGGGGGAGGGTTAATGTTGCTGCATTGTTTACAGCAGCTACATTTTGTTGGTGGACCGAATTAGGAGCAAGCTCAAATTAAGCACAGATGTTTCTATCCTCCAGTGGATTCAGTGGTCTGGAGCAGTGCACCATGCACCGCCCAAATGTTCTTACTCTGAATTTGTTGGACAACTGTGGTGTGCAGGCTTTTCTTGGAATTTGAATGTAGCATTTACAGAATTTATCTTTGTTGGGTTCTGTGTTGTGTAGTATTTCAGCATAACCTGGGCGTTTACCTCACTGCTAATCCATTACAGGGTCAGAGTGAACGAGGCAGCTGTCCAGGAACATAGGATATGAGGCAGCTGTCCAGGAACATAGGATACAAGGCAGCTGTCCAGGAACATAGGATACGAGGCAGCTGTCCAAGAACATAGGATATGAGGCAGCTGTCCAGGAACATAGGATATGAGGCAGCTGTCCAGGAACATAGGATACGAGGCAGCTGTCCAGGAACATAGGATATGAGGCAGCTGTCCAGGAACATAGGATACGAGGCAGCTATCCAGGAACATAGGATACGAGGCAGCTGTCCAGGAACATAGGATACGAGGCAGCTGTCCAGGAACATAGGATACGAGGCAGCTGTCCAGGAACATAGGATACGAGGCAGCTGTCCAGGAACATATGATACGAGGCAGCTGTCCAGGAACATATGATACGAGGCAGCTGTCCAGGAACATAGGATACGAGGCAGCTGTCCAGGAACATAGGATACGAGGCAGCTTTCACAAAAATTTTAGCAATAGTGCAAATATTGCAGTGTCACCACTGGCATCCTATTCAGCCATATGCAGTTGGAAGATGGATGGTTAGATGTAAAGTAACCTATAGAATCTACCAAAACAATACTTAGTGTGCTGATTTTTTTTTTAAATCTCATCGTAGAAAGTAAAGACTGGTAGAAGAAGATTGCCATAAAACGCGTTGAGAATGGTGGGCCCCTTTCAGACACTAACACGCATGGCACATACATCGTTTTAGCTTTAATGTTCTTTTTGTCGGGTCTAAAACCATTTTCTTTTCTGTATCATTCGCTGCGGCGTGCCTTTGAGATTGGATTTGAAACGCTGACTTGATAGCAGTGTTTCCAGACGTGCTCCCCACGTAGTGTTCTCCCCCCGGGGAGGGGCGGGTCCATTTCTGGCCACTAGATTCTCATTGGGGTGCATGCTTGAGCCGTGATTGGCCGGCAGTGCGGGCCATGGGCGGGGCAAAGGAGGCGGCCATGTTGACGATGCCTGCCCACCAAAGAGCTCCGTAAGATGGTCATACGAAGGCCCGGCGTGAAAAGGGCCCACAGTCCCCTCACATACTGCTTTTTCAGCACTCGCTCATGCCCAGCATAGGGCGGGTAAAGCAGCATGTCCAGATGGAGGAAACCGTTTGCAGGACGGCTCTGCTTTGATCTCACTTTGGCAAGTCTGAGAGGGGCAGCTCCGTCCTCTGTGCCTAACAGTCGGATCGTTCTCTTCTCAACAGGAGGTCCATTACCGCTATGTGTAACAGTAAAATTAGTCCTTATCTATCATGTAACAGTAAATTAATTCCCTTGCAGGCAGTGAAGCCAATTACCCCCAGTGTTTGTAACAGTAAAACTATCCATTATCTGCTGTGTAACGCCGGAATTGTTTCCTAATGACCCAGGAGGGCTGTAACTTTAACGGTGTGTTTAGAAAGTTTTTTTTTCCTGGTTTCACTGAGGCTTGTATTTTCGTGTGAGTGAAAAAAAAGGAATGAAAGTTAACACTTCAAGCTTTTAGCGCAGCTCTGTCCTGTCTGGGCTGCCAGTCGCATAATGATTAAAAGCGTTCTATGTAAACATGCAATGACTCGTGGGATAAAAATATGAGGGCTTTGTGTCCGATTCACTTGCCCAGATTAGCTGCTAATAAATAGAAGGAATAGAACGTGGTCCAGAGCCACTCGCCTTGTTTCCGCTCCTTCTGTGACGGATAGAGTCTTTATTCTGTTTTTGCCTTCTGCTGCACATTATTCCTTTCTTCTCCCTCCATTTCCATCTCATTAAGTCTGCCTTCCGGCCTCATCCTGTGCTCCTCCCACATCTGCATTTGCCCATAACCTTTCCCTCTATCCCTGCCTCTTTCATCGTCCTCCCCTCTTACCCTAGTCATTCTCATTTTTTGTTACCTGGCCGTGCCATCACCTCCTGATCCTCTCATTTCTGCAGCTCATTTTGGTTCCCGTTTGCTGCGTGACCCCTCCCCCCCCCCCTCCTCCCACCAAGCCACCATCCTTCTTTTATCCCTCTTCTTCTCCACTATTCTTGGTCTCCGTTGCCAGAGTGAGGTGACAGCTCTCAGCTAAGAGTTGAGCCTTCTGTCTGGGGTCTAAGCATTCTCCGGGTTCACGGAAGCCTGACGGGGCGTGCTGACAAATTGGGAAATATGTGCCCCCCCCCTCGCACCAGAAAGGTGACGGTTCAGCTGGCCAAGAGCGCCGATCGGCTGGGTGTTTCCATCGGTTACATGCCGATGTGCCACATGTTATCCTGTGATGATGCGTTTGACGCCCATAAAAGGATGCTTTTATTCCGGCAGGTTCCAGTGAAGCTGGAACGCCGCTGTTAACGGCTCCACACAGCGGGGTCTTCACAAAGGAGTCCGCTTCCCCTCTCGCGCACTCGAGTGGCAAGAAAAATACACACACTCACACTCCCTCCTGTGCCTCTTTTGATATCTGCAGAAAAGGGGGCTTTGAAGTTCCATATCTTTCACCTGCGGGTAAGGGAATGAGCGGGAGAGAGATGGAACGGGAGGGGGGAAGGGGGGGGGGACAGAGATACAGCTGAGGGAGAGAGTGGGAGTGTTTGCCCCAAGAGACATCAATGATATATGAGGATGATGTCAAATCGCAGGTCAGATCCAGCAGAATTCAGTGCTTTTTAATAAAAAAAAAATGAGTCAAACCATGAAAACTCCCAGCGTACATAGAGGCAGCAGGAGACGAAGTCACTGCTCGCCATCAGCAGTGGTCTAGAAGGACCACGAGGCCACCTAATGGTGACAGGCGCTAATTTCGAGATCGGCCGTCCTCCATCTTGGCCGTACACGCTAAAGGTCAACAACAAAAAGTAAACATTTTTTTTTAAATTTTTTTAAAAAGAGGAGCTGCTCTGATAATTTCCCAATATCACTCACTTTTCTCTTCAAATGGACATTAAAGTACCTTCCCTAAATTGTTAATCGAGGAAGTCTTTTAAAACTGATGCTTGCATACTCCTCCTTGCGTATGTCTACAATATATATAATGAGCCTGGACAAATTGAACAAAAGCAAAACCCAGTAGTTAAGTCTCTTCCTCTCTCTCTGTGTCTAGCTAGTCCCCTAATTACCAGCGAGCATTTTAATTTACGATCGATGTAACACGCGGTGTTAGAAGCGGTGCAGTGCGCCACGATCGCAATCCTCTGCCAGCCTCTGCTAAAAATAGCAGCCTTTGAAGTGAGCAGCGCCGCTAATCTCCGTCATCTCATTCGCCTTTGACATATATAATGTAACGTGGGTGCGCTCTCTGGAGCAGTGTGTGAGGGGTGTGAAATATAAACCCGCAAGCTCGCTCTGGTTAGATAGCCAGGAAATTTCTGGAAAGGATGTTTTGAGGGAGTGGAGGGCTGGTCTCTGAGGTGTCTTATTGTTGGGAACGGCAGAATAGGCCGATTTGGTGCTTAGTCTGGAGGGGCTGACTGATCCGAAGCAGGAATGCGACATATTTATGAATACCACCCCCACCTACCCCCCTCCCCAGCAGCTGCCTCGCCTCTGCCAGTGCTGGGCATTACGAAATGGCTCACTGCCCCAGCCTGGAAGATAGTTAGATGTGATTAGACCAGGTGAGCACTGTAACTGCTGTACCTCTAATTATGGGATGTTTTTTCGACTGTCCCATGCTCAAGATGCAGAAATGTCACCTCCCCCCCCCTACTCCCTACAGCACCGAAGTAATGAGCATAAACACTGCCCATCGAAGCAAGCACTGAGCATGTACGTCCGGCTGCATTTTGCGGGAGCCTGCATACGGATTGTGGCACAGCGGGGATGTCAGAGCTGGAGGGCTGTGGATGTGTGGCCTCTGAAGCATCCTGGGCTGTCGCTCACACCCAGGTCCAGTAGCTGCGGTCCGAGCCGGACAGCCCGGCCTGCCCGTGCAGTTTCCAGGTCCGTATAACACAGCCGTCTCTCGGCGGGACCCAGCAATCATCGCTACAAACCGGCCTCAATGAACCACGTTTAAAAACAAATCTTGGCTCCTTTTTTCCCCACTATGAAATGGAAATCTCAAACAGGCAGAGTGATCTATCATTTACGACCTTCCCCTTCACATGTATAAGTTAAAAGCCCGGGAGGAGATAGAAATAGGGAGACGGTAGCTCTGCGTGGTGTGAGACGGACTTTGAGGGGGCGTGATTGGCAGTGAAGTGTGAAGGCAGGGAAACAATAACATATCCCAAGGATCTGATCAGATAAGGGGCTGTCTCAGAGGCTTCCGGCTCCTTCCATCTTGACAGGGCTGTCCAGGGCGCCTTAAAGGTACAGTGTGCACTGTTTCTGGAGAAGTGTGTCCACTGCGACCCCCCCCAATGTCCTGTGCGGCTCAGCAGGTTAGGATTCTGTGCCTGTGATCGGAAGGTTGCTGGTTCAAATCCTGGGGTTGATAGCAAGATTTTCCTGTTGGGTTGCTGAACAAGGCCCTTAACCCACAATGACTCCAGGGACTCTGATCCTGTTTTTTCAGTCGCTTTTTCAGTCCAAGTCGCTTCGGCTAAATGAATGAAATGTAAATTGAAAGGGAAACACACACTGAGCCCTCAATACTAACATCTTTGTTTTATTATTAGGGAAGATGCAAAAACTCTTGTATTTTGTTAGGTTACTCGTGGTTATGGTTAGGGCATGGTAGGGGTTAAGGTTGTCATAGTTAGCGTTAGCATTTTTCCCATTGAAATGAATGAGCGGTCCCCATAAGGATATGTATACGCTACATGTGTGCGTGTGTGTGGGAATGTGGATGGATGTGATTTAGGGGAAACAGGGGGCTCCCACCCTCCCCCCACCCTCCTTCACTATCATTATAATTATGTGCTGGACAGAACTGAACATGCCTATTCCAGATTAATATAATGATGTTCTGCATCATTAATAGAGTGAGACATGGGGCCCATTACCTCACACCTTCTACCTGTTTAGGTGTAGGTTCACTTTTTTCCCCTTTTGAAGCCATTTGAATATCTCCACAAAGCCCGATGTATGTGACTTTTACGCTGTCAAAAGATGAAACCTAATTACTTGTGAAAGTCTTCTTGCATGACATGGTGAAATAGATGTGATGGAGTTTTGCTTTTACGAGCCTGCTGTGTTCTCGGTAATAAAACCCACAGTAAAAGTCTTTTTTTGCCACTTAAATAGAGCATTTCGGCTTTTACATACTTCTCGAGATCATATTTTAAGTTCCACTTGTCAGTATAAATATGCCTTAAAGTCAGATCGTGTTGTTTTCCTGAGAGACTCCACAAAGAGGCAGTATGAGGTGGTATCATACCTTCCAGGAACATCACTCTGAAGCTTCTGCTCTTGCTCAAACCTTTACACCCTCTGATTTTGCACACGTGTCCTTTCCTGGAGTAGTGTGGTGGCTCAGCACAGAGCACTGGGACCTCTCACGTCAGGGGGTGACTGATTCCTCGGCGTCTCCGTTGCCTCCATCGTCTGGCTGTATGTGTGCCCTGCGATGGACTGTCGTTTCATCCAGGGTGACCCCCGCCTCGTTCCCTGGGCTCCGGGGACAGGTTCATAGCTCACTGTGACATCGTGCTGGATAAATCCTTATGAAGTGATGCGTGGTCTTTGTTTAAGCACCACCTCTGCATATGTGCCAGTCCACTAGGAAGGGCCTCCCAGAAGCCCTGCAGATGTTAGCACTGGGCCCGGTTTTGCCCAGTAGTGCTCAGAGTGTAAGCTGCACGGTCCTGCCTCTGGCAAGGTGTGACGTGACTTTGTTTTTCTCAGTTTTGAGCTCCTGCAGTCCACTTTGCTTTGAGAGGCAGACCTCTGTCAACAAGGCTAGATACTGGAAAGAGACAGATTGGGCAGGGCTATTAGAGGACTTGGCATTGGATATAAGTCTGTCTTGGTGAGACTTTTAAGCAGGAGTCAATGGAGACTTGTTATAGATGGAGGGAGGTGGTGTTTGGTCAGGTTCTGGGGCAGCTGTGACGGATGATTGATGGGCCTCGACTTGCCGGTGTTTATATTTTCATTTCTACCTGTCTGCCTCCATGCTCTAAATACAGCCCCTCCTGAGGCTTTTAAACAGCAGTATTATGGGGATTGACAGTGGCAATTTGTCTGCTTTTCGCGAGCATTGCGAGGTCCGTGTCTCACTGGAGGTGCCAAACCGAATCCCGCCGACTCTTGTGCCTGCCTCGATTCAGCTACCCAGCCAATGTTCAATGTTCTCCTTCATAATGTTAGAACAGCTTAAAAATAATTGTTTATACCCACCATATGGGCAAGTATGTATGCCTTTTGTTGGCATTTTCTTTTTCCATTTGCTCACCAAACCTTTGTGTTAGCTAGCAGAGGCGGAGGTAGCTGAGGAGAGATGGTCAAAAACCAGAATGAGGAAGCGCAGGTGGTCTGCGGAGGCAGCGAGGTACAGTACAGGCTGAGATAGATCCTCCACAAACTAAGGAGGTCGTGCTCTTCAATCACACGCTCTGTTTGCGTCCCATTTGGCCTGGGCTGCTCAAACCATCTGAAGACAGGTGGATGACAGCATCCGAACATCCCCGCCGGAATAAGAGCTGAGAATCAGCCAACTGACACCACATGTGATGGACAGTTCTGCACTCAGCCACGGGACACACACACGATGATGGTATAGGAAAGGTCACTTAAAGGTTACGAGCCAAAAAAGCCCTATTTCCGTTTTTTTATGTTAGAGAAAGTCAGGAGAATACAGATCATTATTAGTTTTTTTCCTATCCCTTTGTGATATTGGCAGATTTTGTAAGCGATTGAGTTTTGTAACCTGGCTAGTTCTGGTTACACATTAACATTAAAATGTACAAACATGACATAAGTGCAAACTGATGACAAACCAATTGAAGAGCAAATCTGCAAAACTCACTCAGTCCATGGGATACAGTTTTGAGAAAATTTCTCTTAAACTTACTGAGCTTTGGAAATTTAACAAAGGTTCTTTGTTGGATTACATGACAACTGAGTGAGTTTTGGTTCCCAAGACTGTAACATATGATGAGGAAGCCTGACTTTAGGTGATTAGTGGTTTCATCTCAACAACAGCAAGGAAATGGACTAAGTTTTGGAAATATGCTCTTCAATTAATCCCACTGAGCTGCTATAATCATTAGCGAATTGAAGAAAGGAAACGATATCAAATGTAATATTCATCTTCGTGTCTGCAGAAGACAGAAAGCATGCATGTTCCATCATGTTTTCCTGAGAGAGAAAGTCACAGAAGGAGAGGCTGTAATTCGGAATTATGCTCACAGAGAGTGAACCTCTCCTCCATCTCTCATCAGTGTAGGACTTTGCCTGCCACTGAGCTGTATTAATCACAGCCCTGCAAGCCGGCTCCGAGCGAGCGGGGGGGGTGGGGGGGGGTACGAGCCCTTATCACTTTGATTCTCATTAGCACTGGCTCAGCCTCTCAGCTGGCTCACTCCTCTATCTAGGGGCGTGAAAGTGGGAGCTTCTCGTACGCATCACACACCAGGAAGTGTGCTGGCTCCGCCTGCCAGGAGCTTGGGCGCACGGGCCCATGTGCTCCGCTTCACTGGGCTCACACCCGCACCCCCGTCCAGCGTGAATCATGGACCGGCTCAGGAACCAACTCATCGACGTGTCCCCGATTAATGGGAAGGTGGCCAATAATGAGGGCTCATGCCAAGTGATGTACGTCTGTAAGAAGGCCTTCGAACCTTCAGCCGCCCGCTTCCTGCAGTTCTGCTTCTGTCCCGGGCAGCGCAGTGAGAGCTCACTTCTGTATCGTCGCTAACTTTTCTCAAAATCAGAACTTGTTTAACGTTTGGGCTGGGTTGGGGTTAAGGTTGTCATAGTTAGCATTAGCATTTTTCCCATAGAAATGAATGAGCGGTCCCCAAAAAGATATGATTACACGAATGTGTGTGTGTGTGTGTGTGTGTGTGTGTGGGTTTGACTAGATCATACAATATGGGGACCAAAATGCCCCGAAATTCGTAAAACCTGAAACTTCCTTACTTTTTCGGACCATTTATTCAGGTCCTCATATGGATAACCTCAAATTAAAAAAAAAAATCTGTGAATGCAATCAAAATAGTAAAAGTCTTGTATTTTGATTGGTCACTTATGGTTAAGGTTGGGGCTGGATAGGGGTTAAGGCTGCTGTGATTAGGATTAGGGTTTTTTTCCCATAGAAATGTGTGTGTGTATGTGTGTGACGGAGAGAGAGAGCAAGAAGGACTGTATAAGGGGGGGAATGACAACTTTGCCATGGTAATTAACATATCTACAGTGTAGATAAGATCCTAATTTGCATAATGTGTTTTTAACTGCCTTCTAATAACCTTGGGAGACAGCTAATGGAGTGAAGCCTCTGTGTTTGTGTAGATAGAGGCGGAGTCTTCCCGGTGGCTCCTTCAGTGTTGCCATGGAGCTAATTTGATCCAATACCCTCGCCCCACCTTAAGTCTCTTGGCATGGTTGCCGGTCAGGTGATTAATTCAGCCCCTCTTGTTCCAGAACCAGTCACAAGCTCACACCTTACAACCCAGTACATGCTAATTTCCAGCACACTCCATGTGACATGGCTCCCCGGCCATGTCGGTAAATACCAAACTGAATTGTGGAATGCTGATGTGTTGTCGCTAAGAGTTACAGACTTGTGTTGTGTTTATGTACATATAATTATATATTTTGAGTGGCTGAGCTGCATTTTTCCCGTAGGGGTCTGGCTGTCACGATGAGAGTTGGATTAGTGGGGTCACCACGCTTGTGGGCCAGCTTTGGCAGCTCTGGGCCACTTGTCTTCCCTCCCCAGATCCAGGCCACGGGGCCCGCCAGCTGACTGGCGGATTAGCGCCTGCCAGTCGGCCTTCTTCGTGCCCTGGACGGCGGTGGTAATTGTAATCTGGCACCATCAACTTCGGCTCGGCTTGGGAAAGAGCTTGTTCTGCTGGCCTCCCGCAGCTGTGGAGATTAGCCCTGTTTGCTGCATTGCGGTGCCCGAAGCGGCCTTACCGGCCTGCCCCAGAGGCCAGGGAGAAACCTGAGGGCTTGCTCACCTCCCAGATAGGCAGTAGGTAGCGCTTTGGCATCATGCCACAGCACAGGCTTCAAGATGACAACATTTCACAGGAGCTCGACTGAAGTGAGCCCTGCCATGGAGATCTGAATACACAGTCCTGGTGTTACCTCAAGCCCAACTGTGCATTAGCACCAAAGACAGCAAGATCTCATTGGATCCATGCACTACGCTTCCCCATCCAGTCTCCATACCCATTGTACATGCACTGCCATGATGTCATCGACATCATCTTTATACCTGATCTCCTGGTGAACGTCATGGTGGTAGCTTACTGATTGGGTCACCTCACTTTCCAAGGCCACAGACTTCAACTCATGGGTGCCATGATGTGTCTATGGATTTTAATAACATCAACAACAACAACAAATTTATTTTTGTATAGGGCATTATCACAACATTACATTGTCTCAAAGCGCTTTACAGCATCCCCACCCAAAGCCCCCAGTGAGTAAGCCATGGGTGACAGTGGCAAGGAAAAACTCCCTAGAAGGAAGAAACCTTGGGAGGGACCAGACTCAAAGGGGGAACCCATCCTCCAGGGGCCATCCATGGTTTTTCTGGCATTGGAGCAGGACAAACCCTCCATGTTTGTGGATTGAGTAGCTCTGTCCTGTGCCCTTGATCAAGCTGGGTGCACAAAGCTGCAAGACCTGTATCCGTGGGTGTCGGAATGCAGAGGATATAAGAACTTTATCCACTGAAGGCTAGTCTGAGTAACAGTCATCTTAGTGAAAATCTATAATAGGATGTGTCCATGGACAAGCTCAGTTACATAAATGCATGGGTAAAATATTTTTTGCCTCTAGCAAACCATTATCCTTCTTGGATTACACAAATGCTCACTAAAAGAATGCCTTTTCACCTCACAGAAATTTATTCACATTGCAACACATTGATAAAATGCTACAATGTTTTATTTTGCAGTTAAAATAATTGTACACATTTTTCTGCCTCAGTGCTGTAAGGTCATGTATGCTCAGACAATAATTGCATTGTCACTTCTAATTAGTCATCTGTGACTTCTGTAGCTCTTATGGACAGCAGCACTTGTTCAAGCTATGTTGCCTTCTCTGTGCCACACGTGTGTGTTTTGACGCGTGTGCGATGACGTCTTTATAAGTGCCATCGTGCGGGCGGAGAGGAAGCCATCGGCAGAGATAGCGGAGATCTTCTCGCACGGGAAGAGACCGGGGGTCGATTATAAAGCCATCTCCCCAGACTTTGTTGCGCTCTGTTAACCAGGCATCCCTTGTTTCAAACACAATTTTGCCGTTACTGAGCAGTTTCAACAGAATGCTGACAAACATATTACACCCCCACCCCACCCCACCATCGCCTCCTCTCATCCTTCTCCCTCTCTCCTCTGCTCTCGCTCTCCATGCCACGTCTTCTGCTCCTACTTCCTCCTACTTCCTATGTGTGCATGTTTGTGCCCAATGCCTCTTTGTGCCAGAGCTTTGATTATTATTTTTTTTAATTCCTCTTACATTATATTTTAGTAACAGTGAGTCATAATTAGAATCTGCATCCTTTTATTTGACAAGAGTGAAAAGTAGAAGGAATTTGTTTTGGTGCAGGGGGTGGCATGAGGTAGAGAATTAAATGTACAAACATGACAGTACAAATGGAATAAAAAATAGAGATAGAAATGGAAATGTGTAAATAAATACACATGTACGATGGGTAAGCGTGTGTGTGTGTGTGTGTGTTTGGTTTGTAATTATTACATTGCGGGGACTACATTTCCCCACAATGTGATAAAAAACTTGTAACTTTCTACCTTGTGGGAACCATTTTCTTCGGTCCCCACAAGGGGAAACTCAATAAAAAAAAATCTGTGACTGCAATCAAAAACACTAAAAATGCCAGAAGCCTTGTATTCTGTTTGGCTACTTATGGTTAAGGTTAGGGCTGGGCGGGGGGTAAGGGTGTCACAGTTGTTATTATGGTTATGGCCCATGTCCATGTCCATATACTTGCAGCAGACTTGCGGCCGGAATGCCAACAGGTTTTGTCGGTGCGCGGTGACAGGCTTTTAAAGGTCCCATCAGCTGCGCTCTGTCTGCTTTGGGTGGATGCCCCATTTCCGGGCCTCCAAGGCCTATCCAGCTGAACAGGCCCCTTGTCAGCGGCTTGTTAACGTGGGTTAGTGTTCGGGCTCCACCAAATTCCTCCACGAAGTGGGGCCATTATCTCCTGCACGCCCTCCTGAGCATGTTCGGCACACTGGAGTTTAGCTGTAAATCACACGTTAGCTTCTGACTTTATCCCGTACAAAAACGTCTCTCTTGTTCTTCTACATCAACCCCTCGATTACTCGAGTCCTTACTTTATCCCCCGCCTAGCAACATTCTTCCCATAAATCTTACTTAATTAGCCCCGTCATACCAAAACCTAATCTTATCAGAACCTCGATCAAAACTGACAGTAGCATAAAAGGAAATCTAAGTGAACATAACATTTTGAAACTTAATGAAGGCATATGACATCCAATTTCTCTGCATGGAAAAAATAATCATTCCCTCATTTTCATTATCTGCTTAAACCACGTTTAGCAGCAAGGAAACCAACCCCCTTCCTGTATTTATGTCAATCCCCCACAATGCACTGGGAGAATTTTGGCCCAGCCCTCCATCCATATCCACTTCTGCTCACTTCTGGTCCTAAAATAAGAACCTACTAGAGGTCTTCAAGGGTTTCAATGCTGTTCCTTCCTGATTAGCATTAGATGCGCCATTTGACACGCCAATGGACTCCTTTAACCACCAAGCAAGACGTACTTCGGTGTCTGCAGCTCTTTTGTTTGTGCTAATGTGCCGTTAGCGTTAATAACAGCAGCAAATCTAACACTCTCAACCGAAAAGCCGTATGGTTCCTAACAGACTGACTGCTCTGTTGTGAATCGTGAAGCTGAAAAGTTTTCAAGCGTAGAATGAATTATGCTGCATAATAGACGTAATTTATCTGTGATTTCATATTCGCTGAAGTTTCCACTTTTTACTAACTGCATGAAGTAACGTTTTTTTTTTTATATACAAATCAACCCAGGTGAAACACTTAATTAACAAATGTACGGTTTATTTGAAATGTTCATTTGACGTTTTATGTGAATTGTTTTCGTCTGAAGCGGCTCGCCGTTCCGTTTGCGTTGCTGCCCCAACAGATATAAAATCAATATGAGAAAACATTACCTGTGTCATTTTTTAAATCTTTTCAAAATAATAAGACTGCCCCTACCCAATTGTAATACCGATTAAAGTGATCATTTTTTTGCTATTTATGTTAAAGCGAGGCTTTTGTTTTATTAAGATTAATTTCACAAGATTAATCGCTACCACTTTACAATAAGGCTCTATTTTTCCACTGGTAAATGGTAGTAACTCATTAATAAAAAGAAAACTTGTCTATTAATAATTTACAAAATGTTACAAACTAATTAATAACCAGATTATAAACCATCCCTAAACCCTTTATATGGGGAGCCTTATTGTAAAGTGGCACCGATTAATCTATCGAATACTCACAAAAACATGTGACATGAACTCGACTGTATTATGGGTTTTATGGCTTTTTTGAGGTGACAGTAACTCGGCTGCTAGGAGGATTACTGACTGTTCCATTGTTTTCTTGATGGGTGAGCGGTATGTTAATACAATGGCCCATTAACAAAGATGAAAGGTTTGATACGCAGAAGTACGTTGCCACTTGTGGTTAAAGGCGGTCGAAAACACGCCGGCGGCTCTCGGGTTATCCTGCTTATTCTGGAAGTATGAAATAGGCCAGGGGCCTGTGTCACAAAGCCTAGTTTCTTGCTTAGCCAGATAACTTTAATGTACCCCAGTTTAAATTAACTTTATTTTTGTTTGTGTAATTTTAGACCAGACTTCCTTAAATCCGGCAAGTTATCTGGCTCAGCAAGAAACCCTGCATTCGTGATACAGGCCCCTCCTTGTCTGTTTTGCATCATTGTCTTGCTGTGTGTTTAGGGCATGATCATATCAACCATGAGATCTTTGTGTTTTCCCACTGTGATTTGTTTCTATGATGTGTCTCTTTGGCATCATCCCTAATGGAGAGGGTTGAAGTGCATTACATTAGTTCCTCACATAAAAATTATACACAATTTACTACTTCACTATATTTACGTGACATACATCACAATCATACTTTAGCTACTAACAGCATAATCATTGGTTTATTGACCCTCTTAGACAGTATGTGTGTAAATAATCTCACTGGCTACATTTCATTCTGTGTTAATGAATGATCGGTTGGGTTGGGGTTGATGATTGGTCTCCTATTATGGGATTTACGGCGTGTTTTATTCCTCAGGTTCGCACTGCTGGACGACCCAGCGGGCTGGCTTACCGTTAACCCAGTCAAGGGCACCGTGAACACCACGGCCATCTTGGACCGAGAATCTTCCTTCGTTCACAACAACATGTACAGTGCTGTCTTCATTGCTATAGACAACGGTAAAGATGGTTAATTTCTTCACCACTTTGAACAAGGACAGCTTTATATATGGTCATATAGCCATTATGATGTTATTATGGCGTTTGTGTCCAATGCAGAATAATTTGTTACTGGAAATGAGGCTCTTCACATATCACAGTTGCAAAATGTGTCCGATAATTGAATTTTTATACTTGATATTAACATTTAAAGATCTTGAAGGAGCGATGCAAACTGCTAGAGAAAACCTGCTCCAAAAAACGTCAGGAAATAAATGAGAATGACTCCCGCTGCGGCCGACGGGATTCTTCCCCCGTCTTCCAGTGGCTTCCGCCCCGCAGCAGTTGTCAGTTTTTCACCCGGCACATTTATCCGGCACGACCTGATCAGCATCGAGCCGCCGCGGTTCCTGCCTCTGGTCCTGACGCGGGTAACGCAGAAAGCTCTCGCTTCCACGCCCCCCCCGTGGCTTTGTAAGAAGCCCGGGACCACGAGAGCATCTGAAAAAGGAGCCATTAATGGAGAGAGAGTTCTTTTTATTCATGCTCAGCGCGGTTCTGCTGACCCATGTTTCCTGGCATCACAGAATAAGTTTTACCTTCACTCAGGCACCTTTGGGCTGTAACACTCTGTCCCTGGAATTATGGCGAGCTAATGCACTGCTTTCTTTATTTATTTATTTCTTCACCTACTCTGCGAATAATGAAGGCCGCACTTTCCTGCATTTCTCTCCGGGGCATGGTGAGAGATGTGGACAGCTCTGTCATATACTGACTGGCACCTGTTGTGACATTTAGATGGTGACAAAATGACAGGATGGAAGAATGCTGTGATTTTCCGCGGGGCAGGTGTATCCCGGCGAAGGTCACGGTCCCCGTCCATGCTATCTCTAGTGGTATTAGGACCACCCACACACCTGCTTTGACCGTCTGACTGCTTTTACTATTCCAGTTCTGCATCATGTGACCTACGGCGCACACGAGAAGCAATGGGGAGGTGAAGGAACTCGCACTACGCCCACGAAGGAAAAAAGCACATCAAACTTCAATTAGTAACATTAGTAGCAAAACTCAAGGATGTCTAAAAGAGCTAACAATTGATTAAAAGGCAATTGAATACAAAATGGTCATATTGCAAAATTAAGCATATTAACTAAGTACAGTTACCTTTCTATTTATGGGAAAGTTGCCTTTTTGATACTGAAGTTATTTTCAGTTGTAGCCATTGACACAGCTAGGTGCCGAAACAGCTCAGGTTGAGTGTGTTTCTCACGGTTAGGCAGCAGAGCCTGTGGGAGCACATCTACAATGATGACGTCATCCCATTAGATCAGGCCTGGGATGCAGAGGATGAGAGGAAGCCCTCTTCAACACAGAATCACGCCACTGCTGCACTCGGGTCGCTGCCAGTAATCTGTATCCCCCCGGAGGCTTGTTACCTTCCAGCCAAACCGTGTTGGGGAAAATAAAACATTGATATCCTTCACAGCAGTATTTGGGATTCTCTGTACTCCTGGTAATAGCAAGCATCTACTGGTGTCAAAAGAGGCGGGAAACTTCGGGCTGAATCTGCACTCTACGGTTATTCTTCAACTCCATTTACGGCAGCACATCTCCCTGGCTCTTCTTCGGTGTCTAATTTATGACTTTAGCATATTTATCACTATCGTAATTATAATAAGTAGTGCCCTGAAAAATAGGTTTGCAAGCTTTTGAAAAAAGGGTATTAGTTATACCATTGGAGCAGCTGTTTTCAGTCTTGGACAGTGGTAGTTATGCCTGAACCTGAAGGCTTTAATTACATTATATATTGGCATATTAAACCTTTTTTATGGAGCTGTGAATGATAAAATTGGTGTGAATGATATGTTGATTGTATATATTCAAGTATTAACTCGGGCTCTGCTGTTGGCTGTGTTGGCCAGGAATATTCTCAGGAAAACAGTGCTTTAGTGAGTGATGTAAGCTCTGTGATGGCGGGCTTCGAGCCAGCACGTGTTGGGGGATGGGCCACATACTGTGTGTGCACAATGCCATACAGGGGGCAGTGTGTGGCCCAGCAGGTTAGGATCCTGATTGTGTGATTGGTTGGTTTCCGGTTCATATCCCAGGGCTAGCAGAGTAATTTCACCGTTGGGCCCCCGAGCGTGGCCCCCTAACGCTGCTTTGCATAAAAGCATTTGCTAAATAAATGTAGCTACAGGTCTCCCACATGAGAGTAACTTCGGGAACATGCTCCTGTACCCATAATTCAGTTGACTGTATGCTCCCCTTCATTGCAGCTTGGCACATAATCGGTATGATTGACATGCTCCCATTTCTACGTTGGGGCAGGGGCTACAGACGTTTTTTCATGTAAGACAAAAACCCTCCAGCAAAAGTGCGGCGAAGGTCTTATCGGCGCCATCGGAATTCCTCAAGCCTGCCGGGCTTCTCATCCCTCTCAGACGGCGCTTTTGTCATCCACCGGTACATTACAGCCGGCCGGCCACGGCCTTACCCAGGGTTCCCGGCCCAGGACGCTTCCCGCACAGACGTGAGCGGCGTACTCAACGCAGCAGCGTGTCCATCAGTCTTTCAAGCCCAGGATCAGGACTCCCTGGTGACCAAGGCGCCGTGTCGCTGTCTGGGAGCTGCAGGCGGTCTAACCGGCTCCGCCGTGTTTCTTTTTCTGGCACGTCACCAAGGCAACCAGCGGAACCAGCCGCTGCCCGACATGACGCTCTGCGTCCGCGTGATCCTGTCGCCACGTGTGGCCCATACTCCGGGGAGCTGGGACGTGATGGCCAGCCTCTTGTCTGCAGACCAGGGACTTTTCGTTGCCTGTGGATGCGAATCAGCAAGAAGTTTGGTCTCTGATGGACGGTTCAGTCAGCCGCTTGGTAGAGCCATACACCACTCCTGGACACGCCGGCAAAACCTTTATAGTCATGGATTAAATTAATGCAGGAACAACATTGAAGTGAGCAGTTCTGCATCATTAGAATTAGGTTCAAAATCTTGGTCATTTGGTATTTTTCATTTGGTATTTCCTCTCAGCTGTCTTGGTAATCAAATTTAGAGCATAATTAGTGAATATCAGAAACACCTGTGAGGTAAACAAACCATTCTCCTCTAATCCATCACTAATGTGCGGTCAAGCCACCAACAATAATGTATGTGTAGTACATGAGCAACGAGTACAGGCAACAAAAGTGATTAATCATAGAATTAGACTAATTAAATAAAATTAAATTAATGGGCCACAGGCTTTGATTATGGCACAGCATCACATGACTACAGATTTTACAATACATCGAGTTAAATGGGAATTGTTTTCACTTATTGCGCCTTCTGTGGCAGAGAGAGGTACTGAATCCCCTCATTCCCAGTATATCTGGGTTTGGAAGCTTTTGATAACTTGTCTTAAATATCAGATTATTATCAATTCATCCTGTTCACGTTTGTCTGAATTTTCTTTGTCCATCCATCCCTCTTTCACCAGTAGGCTCACAGACTAAAGTTAATCATTAATGTTTAAAACTGCTGAGAAACCATGAATAGTTTAAGTCAAGATTAAACTGTTATAGTAACGTAACTTTTCACACGTGGACACAAAACAGAAATGTATAGAGAGAAATACAGAAAGTAGAATTATTTTTTTTGTTTTATGGCGCTCTGTAGGGAAAAACAGTGCCATAACATTTAATTTAGTACCTGTTGTCTCTGAGCTTGTCTCAGCCTTACGCTTCTTTTGCATGACAAAGGGCCTTCTGTCTAAATTACACTGGCTTTTACTGCTGCATCGGGGAGTTCTGCAATAGCTGTGCTACATGCTAATGAAGAATATTAACCTTGGTGTTATTAATTATGCATTTTCTCCTCCCAGGACACAAAGCACTGAAGTATTTTGTATTATAGTACAGTAGCCTGTTGGCGATGTTGCTAAGGGGCAGCTGCCCTTTATGTAGGTGATCAGGGCTTGAGTACTGTATCTCCACTGGGTCTCCCTGTAAATGAAAACCCCCATTTACATCGGGTCATCAGGTTGATCTTTTCAGCCTGCTGCTGTTGAATGCATTCAGCATTCAAGACTTTTATATTACTGGACTTGGTTTGGCATTGCTCATGTGTCAGGAAGATGGGTGTCTGCAGTGTACTCACTGTGAGACTGATTGTTTATAGGAATAGGATAGGAATATGGGGATCTTCGTCCCAGCCGTCCAGGAAGCCGATGTCTCAGCCAGTTATCTGCAAACCTGACCTCGGAGATGGTTGCAGAGCAAGGTTCCAGACCCGGGCCGACTCCTCTCCATTAGACTCAGATGTTTTTCTCAGCGTGGCGCTCAGTATCACAGGCACCGGTGCTGCAAGCTGCTCGTGGGGCGATGATTGCATGACATGGACGCAGAGGTAGGGAAAGGGGTATCGATCAGGCCTGGGAGCAGGCTGCTCTTTCCTGAATTAATCGGCGTGTTACTGAACCTGCGATGACCCAGCAGGACCCAGCAATGACACGCTGGCCTCCAGGTTTAGCATAATCTCGGAATCGGCGCTGCCCATTTCCCAGCCCTATTAAGGGTTAGGGTTAGGGTTAGGTTAGGGTTAGGGTAATCAGGGAGTGTGACACGGGAGAAGCTTCAGATGCAGAGCAGGGGAAAGAGCAGGGCATTAATTTCTGGCCTGTTACCACCAGCAAAGGCAAGGGGACCTCATGGATGAGAATAAGTGCTTTTCAGTTTGTTGTTAGCATGGTGAGTTTGGATCTCACACTCCATCATGTAAAAATGAAAAGGCACCAGCCAGTGATATGCCATTAGCAGGGTCATGTGACTGGGAGGGGGGGAAGAAGAAATGGGGCCTTAATTTTGGGTATGAGAAACACATTCCAGAGTATCCAGAGTACCCAGAGTATCCATTCTAGTACTTTGCAAAAGGCAAATAAAGCCTCATTCCCTTTAGACAGCAAAGTTGATCTTTAATCCCTGTGTGCAGCTCGTCAAAATCTTTCTTACAGTGTGGAAGGAAGGATGAGATTTCCAGGATTCAGGGAGGATAGGGAGATGAGTATGGGTGGGATGAAAATGTAAGACAATGGGAACAGGGGCACCCAGGACAAATACTGAATTCAGAAAAGCTGGAAGTTATAATGACCTTGATTCTGCAGTGTGATATCGAAGGAGTCTGACCAGGAGATCTGCAGTTCAAAGATCTGCTCTTGAATGTGATTTTGGCTCCGCTGGTGCACGATTGTTTCAGCGGAGCGGGAGGATGTGCACTGGATTTCACGTCGAGTCACAAACCACGCCTTCATCCTGCGCGGCGGTGCTGTCCGTGCCTCCCGGCCGCTGTCTGTACAGCTGTCCAATGAATCACCGCTTGTTCTCTGAAGTCAATGACAGTTGAGGTGCCCCCCACCCCCCGCTCGCTCACACTGCCCTGGTGCTAAGCATTGAGGCGCAATCGCAGATCGACAGCAGCAGGCGGCTCACAGGTTCACATTTTCTCAAAAGCAACAAAAAATGGGGGAAAAAACAACAGAGCCAGACACTAATGCGCTGTCTGATTCTCACCAGCTGTGGCAGATGCTGCAGCTCAGTGTCTCGCCTTTGCTCCTTGGCATGATGGTCGGAATGAGCGGCAGATGGTGCCATCCGGTTACGGCTTCGTCCACATATGCCGGTCCGGGGGTCTGTCTGTGGCCCTGGGCGTATTCATGCTTATCGATGGGTCAGTGCACTAAGCGTTTCTTGCCACGCCTTGTCGTGTGGACCTGCACCTTTGATAAAGAGTCCATGAGCCAGATCCTAACCATCAGAGGGCCTGGATGGCTCCTCCTTGAGTTTGAGAAGACCAATTCCACAGCATGGACGTAGCTTTTTGCCTGCTTGAACAGTCCAGTCCAGTTTTCGGTCCCTAACTTCACTACACCCTATTTCCTTACAGTTGACTTCAGCTGAGTGGAAAAAGGTTTTTCCGCAACATTAACGAAATGCCACTTAGGCTCATGCAGCAGGGAATGCGATGCCGCGAGGCTCATGCAGCAGGGAATGCGATGCCGCGAGGCTCATGCAGCAGGGAATGCGATGCCGCGAGGCTCGTGCAGCAGGGAATGCGATGCCGTGAGGCTCAGAAACTGCCAGGCTCATGAGATGGCCTTTTATTGCGGTGAAGCTGAAAGAGGTCTGCAAAGGTCTGCTCTGAGCGCAACCTGGACCACCTGGATACCATAAGAGCACATGGTGAGCTGCTCGACATGGTGTTCAAACTGCTCAGCTGCATCCTGGTTCATACTGGGACTGCATGTCTCACTGCCACCAGAAAACAATGCACCCAATAAATGTTCATAAGAAAGATCCATGTTTGTTTGTCACTTCCGTAAACAATGAAAAGGAGCTAGGGGTAGAGTGAATGAAATTTTATTTGCCATTTGTACAAGTATTTTGGAATGCTTTAGCTTTCTCATATCCCATCATGCACTCTTTTTTAAAGACATACACCTATAGTGGAGAACAAAGTTTGGGGTCAGAGTGGGAGGTGTTTTAGTCACTTGTGCCTTTATTATAAAATGTCCTTTTGTTTAGTCTACCTGCCCCTCGCGCCCACTCGCGACCTCATGCCTTTCCTAGGCCCAGTTCACGTTAACTTTCCCAGTCTGCTGCAGTTGAAATGGCAATCTTTTGATTTCATCCCTTTCCACTGCCGTGTCAAACCCAAAGTCCCAATTCCAGCTTCCCTTCCCCCTGTCAAGGGCTTCTGTTTTATATCAGGACAGAAGCCTGTGGTTTAGCCGGATGGAGTTTAATGTGGCCAGACATTTTGGGGAGCATGACGGAGGGAGAGGCTGCTGACGGTTTTACTTCTGCCTGGCAGAGCTATCGATCGGTCTAGATTAAAGGTGAGATAAATCAAGATAAATGACTCAGTCGGGTCTCGGCCGTGGTCGTGTGCCACTGCGAAACTTATTGCAAAAGTCTCACCCACAACGTTCTGATTCACCTGTGGTCAGACTCCTCTTCCGTCTCAATCAGTTACGGTAGGGACTCATGTTCAGAACGTGACACTAACAGTCATAGACTGTGGAACACTTCTGAATGGGGGGGGGGGGCATAGCGTCATGCCCAATCCTCTGTTTGCTTTTGAAAAACTCATATATAACTCTGCATCTTCATTTTTTTTCCCTCAATTGTCGAAGGTTGCTCACATCACTGTACACGTTGCATGTTGAGATTTGACAAATGCTGCTGATGATGTAAAATTAAATATACGCTCTAAAAATGCAGCTGATTGGTAGATTTCAAATCACAACAGTGAGTAACCAATATAATTTGCTGTAAGGCTGTGAGCCGGTGAGGAAGCGAATTGCTTGCGGCTGAGGAATGGAGGCCCACTGCTGGCTCATGAGCTCTGAGAGAATCCAGTCGCTGAGTGAGACGTTGGTCCTGCGTCGCACCTGCAGCGTCACCCCCGCTCGTTTCCTCTATCGTCCATCTTACAGGATGCAGAAAGAGCAGCTTATTAATTCCGACAGGCTGGAAGCGGTTAAGTCCGTCTGACAGAGCGCCCGTTGGTCTCTTTATCTTTGAACTGCAGAAGCTGCCACTCGAACGTGGGCAGATTCTTGGGAAAGTCTCCTTCCCTCACTCCAAAAAATGCTGCAAGTCGATAGATAAACACGTCAATCTTACCAACTGGGCTCCAGGAAAATCTAATTCATTCAGGTCCTTCTCTCAACTCATGAAACTGTTGATTGGA
The DNA here is from genome assembly GCF_048594095.1 of Paramormyrops kingsleyae. Classification (NCBI taxonomy): domain Eukaryota; kingdom Metazoa; phylum Chordata; class Actinopteri; order Osteoglossiformes; family Mormyridae; genus Paramormyrops; species Paramormyrops kingsleyae. The sequence goes on along the minus strand of NC_132809.1, from coordinate 29,883,046 downwards.
GGAGTTGTCTGACACCCAGTATTATGAACACTAATTTGAACTTGAGCTCCCATTGAACTTAAAATGGAATTATATCAGCAGACTGATAACATTCATTATTTTACAGCGCTGTGCATTTTTCAGTGCGGTAATGAATTACCAGTGCAGTTCAGGGCTGTGTAAGCGATAAGCCGTACACTTGGGCGGGAGGCTTTCCCGTCGGATTCTCGCAGCATCTGCCACGCCGGCTGGTCATTGCTGCTCATGTCACTCACCATCGCGCCTCCCGAGGACGAGCCAAATGTGAGAGTGGGTGGGTGAAAGTGGAGCCGTGATGCCCCTGAATGGGAGGGAACCTCTGCTGAGAACGAATCAGAATTTTTCACTGAGGAGGCTGAACCAATCAGAAGCCCGACATGACACGACCCAAGCCAAACATGGCTGCTGCTGATACGATTCCCACAGAATTCGTGAACGTCACAAAATATTTAATTCAAAACCGGGCTGCTTGGCTTTGAAAGTGACTTGGTTCCCGCTGATATTTACAGGAATGAGACAGAAAATGTGAAATTTAGATGAGTTGTAAGACCCTTGAAGTGAACAGCTGGTGGAATCTCTTTGGTGACCTGACTGGTATGCTGTACTGTAACAGCTGCCGGGTGTGGAGCCTTCACTGGTATGCTGTACTGTCACAGCTGCCGGGTGTGGAGCCTTCACTGGTATGCTGTACTGTAACAGCTGCCGGGTGTGGAGCCTTCACTGGTATGCTGTACTGTAACAGCTGCCGGGTGTGGAGCCTTCACTGGTATGCTGTACTGTAACAGCTGCCGGGTGCCAGTTCTTGCCATCGGTCTCTGCGTGAGGACTCCCCCCATGTTCACGGTGGCTTCCTTCCATGGCCGAGAACCCCGCTGTTCTGTGAATGTCGTCGAGCATGCCCGAGTCTGCTCAAGAACCCGTAGCGGCAGCTCCATGTCGCCGCGGTGGGCATAGGTAGCGAAGGCCTGAGGTGTGCGGGCAGCCGGGGCAGGAGCGGAGAGTTTCATTACCAATTTTGGGTAAATGCCATCTTCAGTGGATTCCACTGGGATGAAAAACAATGGGATTGACTCGTGGTTGTAATTACAGGAGGTGCGACTCCTTTGTGGAGTTTGATAACAAGCCACCAGGCCACCAGACGATTTTGCAGGCTTTGTGTAGCACGGTGTGATGCTTAATGAGCAGCGAGCGGCCCCTTAATGAGCCAGGATGGGGGGGGGGGGCTCAGGTGCTCCTGTCCCCCTTTCAGATGAGCAGTCAGCTTTCAAATTAAGTGTATCTAATACTACATACTTTAAACTAATAAGTGACACCCTTCATGGGGACAAAGGACAAGGCTGTTGGAAGTTCAGCGTGCGTGGAGCGGATAGATCTCTCGCGTAGGCAGTACAACCGGACAAAGCCCGCAACATCAGACTCGGAAGATTAAAAAAAAAAAAATGTAAAAAGTAATGTGATCTGGATGTCGCTTTTAACAGCATGACTGTCTCTTTTAATTAAACCCAAGCAGCCTCCACAACCTTCCTGAGAACATCAGAAGTTCACTCTTTAATCACTTTTTTTGTTTTTTTTTAAAGAGGAAATTTCACAGGTTGCAAGGCGAGAATCCTGCAGAAAGATCTGCTTTAAGAGCGGCTGCCTGTTGGACTGACTCCCACATTCTGCCTGTCAGGTCGGCTAATCAGCCTGTTTGTTCCGGCGGAGCTTAATTGCTTTACCTTTTCATCAGTGGTTCCGGGTGTAATTGCATATGAAATTTTATTCCATTGTTCGCAGCACTTCAGAAAGTGAACTGCGGTCTTAAAATGCTTGAATGGGAGATGTTGATGCCCATCAGTGCCACACAGGATGCCCATCAGGATGACCACATATGTTCTCTCCATCTCACACACACACACACACACACGCTCTTACACTAGTCATATGAAAGGCATGTGGCAGAAGTTAAGTGAAAATTTCATTCCTGGAACATGCTCTCAGAAATACATCCACCTAATGGGATCTTTAGATCAGAAGACCAAGGTCAAGCAGGCGGGCAAAATAGGCTCATGTCTGGCTGACTTTGGCCACATGGAATGGTGTGATGCTGTTACTCTGATATACACACACACACACACACAAACATTGTGGATATGTATTTGAGGCTGGTGTTAACACCTTTAACACCTGCCCATTGTATGAGGCACAGGTAGCATGTCACTCACACCGGATACAAGAAGGTAGAACTGAAAATGGATGAATTTGTGACACCAGGCAGCAAATGGGTTTGAATCACAGGCATCACAAGGACAGGAATACAAATACATGCATAAAAACGTATTACCATGCCAAATATATGTATTCCACAGAACAGGAAGCACACAGTATTATCATATCATTGGTCCCTGTCAAAAATGGTGCATTGTTTCATTGCACCTTAGCAAACACAGCATGCTTGCAGTTTCAGTAAATTCTGGGAAACTTGGTTTATTGTATCACCAAACCATGGGAAATAAATCAGTTTGTTTTGTTAGGGAAGAATGTAATTTTTAGAAATATCCGCGCAACGTGATTTAAATTAATAAAACATGCTGAAGATGCTTCTAGTGGGGACCTGTAGGGGCTGATTTATTAGGAAGTAGCTGAGTGTTTTTCTGCACGGGGTGGGGGGGGGGGGGGTGGGGGGTGTATCCTGCCTTCACCAATCTGTCATGAAAAATGATCAGTCTGACCTCCTACTGCTATCCGTCTGCAAGGTCATGGGGCAGCCTGCCGCCTATCCCCTCTAGTCTAAGCTGTGTTCCATTTGAACTGGGAAGTTCCTGGTCTGGAAATGCCCCCTGAAGTCGGAGTTCCGACTCAGAAAGTCAGAGGAACCTCTACAACCATGACCTCAGAATTCAAGATGGCTGTGCGCTTCATCAAGGAAGTGAACGCTGTAGTTATATATTGTTTAGTAGCACTCTTGTATTATTTGTGGCTCATTAAATCAGTCATACACACAGTGGTGTCCAACTGCTATCTATGGACATGTTTGCTATGGTGTTTAAAACCATGTAATGCGTTGTTACCTGTTAAATGGTATTGCTAACAATGGCTGACAATGAACCTGGCTAGAACTGGTGTTGCTAAATGGGTTTCCAACTTGTGCTGGAACGCAATTAATTTGGGTGTGACGTCATTCCCAGCTCTAAATTCAGACCTCCGAGGTAAATGGAACACAGCGGCGGGGCCCAGGGCAGCTGGCACCCACCAGCAGACACACACAGTCCCGAAAAAGTGGGTTCTTGGAGGACACAGGAAGAGAAACTGAGAATAAACTTATTGCAGGAAATGACATGAGAAACGTGAATAGAGTGGAACGCGGCTGAGCCCATTAAAGGTGCACTCTCCGTTTGGGGTTTGGTGCTGTGCTCACGCCGCAAAGCTAGGCTCAGGCCGAAAGAGTTTCTGAGGCGCCACTCTGACTTTGTTAATCGCTGCACCCCCACAGTCTCCTTCCCTTCTGATTAACAGCCCCTTCATTGATCATCTCTCCATTCCCATTAGTTCTGTGGGCGCGCTAATGCTCAGCGCCTCGCCTCTGTCTCTCTGCCAGCCCCCCACCCCCCGCTTTCCTTCCATCTGACTTTCAGGCCACTTGCAACAGGCCGATGCATTATGACCTTTCATGGGCTTCACTTCAGAGTCCACTGGGCCATTTCCTCCATTCCCAAAACCTTTTTTTTTCCTTCCTCGAGGTTTTGTGAAACAATAATAATAATGGTGATAATTCCCAGCCTTGGGCATCCTCTCTTCCCCAAGGAGGGCAATAAGCAATTTCTGCAGTAATGAATGTTTTAATGAAAAAGACTCCGCAGACAGGTAGGAGCTCCAAGCACCTGCCTTGTTTGCCAGCCACAGCTCGGAATGAATCCCAAAATGGTATGTTTCTTGACAGCGTTCTCCCCTGAGAAATGCCTCTGCCTTTCGCTTCCTGCTTGTTTATTCCTTAAACAAAATGAGAGAAACGGAAAGAGATTTGCGCATCATTCTGTCATTAGCATTCCAAGCTTGGCCATCCTGCGTTTTAGTTAAGAAGCAGCGGGTGAAAAGTAACCAAGGCCCCTGTGCTTCTCTTCTCCTTTTTGGTGCCTCAGCCAGAGTGGGAGGCCCAGCGCTTTCTTTACACATTGAGGGAATGGTGCTGTAACGGGGGGGGAGCGGCCGCAGGCGGGGGGACCCAATGGCAGCGCCGCCTCTGCACGCTCTGAAGGCTGAGCAGGGCATCAGGAACGCTGGCCCGGCTGGAAGAGGGCACGCACCTCACAGCAAGCATCTTCCGAGGCCTTCACTCGCTCCCATTTTCCTTGTCATCAGTTAATGCTCATGACTCATGTCTTTAACATTTGCTGAATATTTTACTGGTGTGAATATTCAGACTTTTCTATTCCTGATTATTTAGCTTAAATTGAATCTGCTCCATTTGAAAGTCCATATCACAAAGGAGGAAAGGATGTGAATGAAACGTAAGATATAAATGCAAAGCTAAGAAGAAAAACACAAGGTCCCTGTACACATCACCCTCTCTTTTTACATCCCTGTCTCTCTTCCTACTTTTATTCTTGCATTTTGATTGTCTCCTTCTCCCTTCTTCTCTATCAGCAAATGCAAGTCCATCCGTTTTCCTGCATATCAATGAGGGTTAGCAAACACAGGCTAATGCACCTCTGAAGACTGAGGCTCGTTGCTTGTCAGGCCAGAGACTGCTGTGGCAGCCAGATCCAGGCCTTAAAGAGAGGCGGCCATTAACTGTGAAGGTTTTTAATGGAGCTAGTATGAAATGAGGTACAGACATGTTCCCTGTAATGTTTATGGGATTGGTATTAAATGAGGCACACACAGGTTCCTTGTAATGTTTATGGGATTGGAATTAAATGAGGTACAGACAGGCTCCCTGTAATGTTTATGGGATTGGAATTAAATGAGGTACAGCCAAGTTCTTTGTAATATTTATGGGATTGGTATGAAATGAGGTACAGACAGGTTCCCTGTAATGTTTATGGGATTGGTATTAAATGAGGTACAGCCAAGTTCTCTGTAATATTTATGAGATTGGAATTAAATGAGGTACAGCCAAGTTCTTTGTAATATTTATGGGATTGGTATGAAATGAGGTACAGACAGGTTCCTTGTAATGTTTATGGGATTGGAATTAAATGAGGTACAGCCAAGTTCTCTGTAATATTTATGGGATTGGTATGAAATGAGGTACAGACAGGTTCCCTGTAATGTTTATGGGATTAGTATTAAATGAGGTACAGACAGGTTCCCTGTATCATATTACATGATCACATGATTAGTGTGAAGTGAGGTTGGGAAGGGTCTCCTGAATCATGTAACTGATAGGTGATATATGACATAGGTGCAGTACATCTTGTGGAGGTAAAGACCTGGATGTGCTGAGCCCTAAGCCTGGCCTCCTTGTGCATGAGGAGTGGGAACAGCCTTATCTCAGCTGACTGATTGTTCCTTTGTCCTCCATTAGTGTCCAGCCCTGTGCTGGAGACAAACCTGACATAACCCACTATCGGCTCATTCGCTCCCTGCTGTGCCTGCTCCCTCCCCCCCATATTCCTCCCTGGAATGCAGTGAGACTTCGCACCTTTGATTGACACGCTTTCAGTGGCAAAGTGGAATGAGCCGGCATGATTTTGTCAGAGCAGTTGCGGATTTTGCGAAAGTCAGAAAATGCCAGGATCGTGCGTGAGTCTGATGGAGGACGGCAACAGCTCCAGGCCAAGCTGACAAACCTCGCAATATCAGCTACTTATACGTACTTTTGAAGTATTATTTAAAATAGTTGTTTAAATTAATGACAGTTACCTCGGTCTGTTTAGTTCAGCTATGTAGTGCTAGATCCTGAGTAGCATAATAACAGGAGCAGAAAGTTGCTTTTGATGCCAGAGATGATTACACATATACATCATTGCTTTACTGACAATTAAAGGCATCCGAGTTAAAGAGCAGATCCGGCATGGAGTGCTCTGGGGGAGTGATGGATCGGTGAGTGGGCGCAGGGATTAAAGAAGGGCCATCCGTTTGGAAGGCTGAGTAACAAGTGCATGCAATTCCACTTAACTGGCACCTCCATTTTTCTTCTTGTAAATGGGGGGAATTTGCATTTGTTCTCCAGCATCCGTCTCTCACACATTACGGGGGATGATACGTCAAGGAGGATCGAGATCCCCGGCCCGCTGACGGCCTCACTGCGCGATTAGCGCTCGGCTGCCTGCGACCATCTGAACGTACATGCTGCTTAATTTTGTGAAACGCTTCGACTCGTCTCCGATGGCGCGTTGAACGTGGAGCATGAGCGGAGCAGGAACACGATCGAGACATGAGAGAGCAAGTGAGATGACAATGAGAACGCAATGGCGATGAGGGCCCAGATGTGGCCTCTGACATCCAAGGACAAAGCCAACACAGAACCTTTTCAGAATGCACAGCTACTCCTAAGAGAACTGCACACAGAAATCCTATAGTGAAGCACCAGTGGCAAAGGGATACACAGCTCCCAGAATCCCCTCAAATTACAGCTATATTACTTCATTTTAAATCTGTTGAAGCCTTTTTCTACCTCCCCATTTTAAATCAAAAATACGATAGAATGGTGTAATTTGTTCTGTGCTTCTAACTAAATAATCCTTCGGTTTGCTCCATGGACTAATGAAAATTTATATATACTGTTATTTAGAGTTAAAAAGTAGTAATATTTCAAAATATCTAGTTCGCTGTTCCCGTCACTCCTTATCATTCCAGTCCAAGTACCGTGCTCAGTTTAATGTGAGGTGGGTTGTACAGTTAAAGACTTATCTCGAAATAATCATAACCTGTCATTCTGCAGAACCACACCCCGCATCTTCCGCACGAGACAACCGCAGACTTTACCTGGCAAGCAGTGTCCAGAGAGTCCATATAAAAATGCTTTGTTATGAGTAGAAACAGTCGCTACTTATTTTAAAGATAGAGGGATTGAAGAATTTCACAAATGGAGCCTCACTTTCATTAAACAGGTGGGGCAGTTAGAAGGCAGCTCTAGTCCTTGGTCTGAACCTGCAATCTCACAAAATAATAAACCACAGAGAGAGGTTAACAGATGAACCAGACGGAAAATTCAATTAAGGAAGTTAATTTAAGCTCGAGGAATTTATTTCTTTTCTTCTTTAAAGTCGCCTCCCCCATCAACCAGTGTTTAATTCCTTCTGTGGAAGCGTGAGTGTGGACAGTCATATTGGGAGGATCGTGGCGTATGTTTGTGTTTACCTGCTTGGGGAGGATAAAAATGCCACCAATATTGTCATGGTGGCCGGGAGCCTGTTTAGGCTTTTATAGTTTATAGCCCCAGAAGAGCTCAGGATTTTAATTTGGTTTTTTTGTGTTCAGCATTACTTGCCCCCAGTCCCCCAGGTTGTATTTAATGATAAAGGCTTTCAATAACCTCTAATCTCTCCGACGCAGTTAATTTCACCTCTCCTTCTTATTCGTGTTTTGTTTTAAGAGAGAGTGAATTCTTTGTTTTGTGCAGTTTATTAGGTCAGAGACAGCTGTTTGAGGGGAAAAAATGGAAATTATTCATTTTTTTTGCAATGTGCAGGTAGGAGTGATTAGAGCAGAACCTTGGGCCAGTGCTGTGCTAGTCATTGTCTCTGCAAGATTTCGCTTTACATATTATTATATATTGAAAGAAATGTTTTATTGGTTCAGGATGTTGTAGTAAATCTGTACGACGTTCACTGGTCACTTTCATTATGTACACCTGCTCATTAATGCAAACATCACGTGGGTGCAGCTGAATGCACACAGCCTGCAGAGAGGGGCAAGAGGTTCAGTGACTGTTCAAGAAAGCGTGTGATCCAAGATATTGTGAATCTGTGATTTTCGTGTCTAGGGTTTACAGAAAATGGAGTGATTAATTGGAGGATTCAGGCCATGGCAGTTCTGAGGGCGAAAACACCTAGTTAGGGAAAGGTCGGCTGAGAGCAAGCTTATTAAAAATCAACAGGAAATCCACAAGTGTAAAGATATCAAGGACCAAACTCCATCCTGCAAGTTTCCAGCATCTTTTTGGATTCATGCCTTAAAGAATTCAGCAGGCCCTAGGCAGGTGTTTCTAATAAAGGGGTGACTGATTGTGAATTATCAACACATTGTTCATCGTAAATGACATGGCGTGTCTTTAGGTTGGATTCCTCTCCTCCAGCTGTTTTCTCGATGTATTTGTTTTCTCTGCGACTTCGGTCCTGCGAGTGTCTCTGCCGGTGATCTGGGTCGGGATGCTGATGGCTGCCCAGCGCGCTGCATGAAGCCTCCGGCCGGCAGCCTGGGCAGCTTCCTGGCGAGAAGCGTCACCCGCATGTCACTGGCTTTGTAAGAGCGACGAGCGCGGGAACCAGAGAGGCGTGGAACCGCCATCTGTATCGCTGCGGGACTGACATGTCCTGCCTAGACTTAGGTTTATAGACGAGTGTGTGTGTGTTTTGGGTTTTCTGAAGAATGGGTTTAATGTTTTGACTCATCAGCAGCTATCTGTGTATGTTTGTAGGGCTACATGGAGACATAGCTGGATCCCTGCAAAATTATATGGAAAGTCCCCTCTCCACCACCGCAATGTTTCTCATGGGCGCCCCCTAGTGTCTAGGCCCCTGAAAGTCTTCTGACTTCTCCCCCCTTATAAATGACCCTGTATGTGTACACGTGTGTGCGTCAGTATGCGTAGCTTCATCGGTGTGCCATGGGAACAGGCTGTGAGTTAATATCTTGCGCCTCCGCTGTCCGTTACTTCCGGAGACTTCCAGTGCGTTTCTGACAGTGTCTTACAGCGGAGTCCACAAATCACATCAGCATCATTAAGAGCAACATCCAAATATAGTCCCTTCATTAAATCCAAGCTGCCACTCTCTGGTTTGTGTCATTTTAAGCTTTACACCAGCAAAGTGTGTAATCTTGCATTAAGGGCAAAATGAATCACTGGTGCTGGAAGGAATTAATCTTCAAACCAAAAATGAAAAAAGTATTAAAAATAATACAGCGTGTCTGTGAGATGTGACCCGCCTGAGGTGTGTGTGATGTGACCCGCCTGAGGTGTGTGTGATGTGACGCGCAGATGCTCTGGCTCCCATTACAGGTAGCCCAGCTGCCACAGGCACAGGGACACTGGTTATAACGCTGGAGGATGAAAACGACAACCCCCCGTACCTCTATCCGAGCGTGGCGCGCATCTGCGAGGAGGCCAAGGACTTGAACGTGATGGTCGTGGGTGGCAGGGACAAGGACGTCTTCCCCAACGCCGACCCCTTCAAAATCGAGCTGGGCAAGCAGCCGGGCCTGGAGAAGACATGGAAGGTCACTACAGTCAACAGTGAGTGTCGCCAACGCACGTGATCCCAACACGGTCCTAATGTGCTCCCACCGCGGTCACAAAAGCATGAGAAACACCATGCTGCTCTCTAACCCCTAAGCCCGCCCATTAACAGTAGAACGGTCCCAGTGCGGTCTTAACCTGGTCCCACCGTGGCCACAAAAGCATGAGAAACAATCGCTGTCATTCTCTAACCCAAATGTCCACCAATTAACACCAGAACAGTCCCAGTACGGTCTTAACCTGGTCCCAACACGGTCACAAAAGCATGACAAACAATCACTGTCGCTCTCTGACTCAAATGTCCACCCATTAATACCAGAATGGTCCTAATGCGGTCCCAACACGGTCACAAAAGCATGACAGACACTCACCGCCACCGTCTACCCCAAACATCTACCCATTCATACCAGAACAGTCCCAATGCAGTCAAAATAGCATGAGATACAATCTCTATCGCTCTCTAACCCAAATGTATCAGAAAACCATGCATCCTTCTTAGTCTACTTTGGTATTTCCACCCCTTTCCATAATTATAGTGATGCTGAGAACCAGAGTATTCCTCCTGACCTCCCCTCCAGCAGACAGCTCCTACTCAGCTGGCCCTCAGCTCAGAGACCCACATGCATGGCTCTCGATCTTAGCAACCGGGCCACGATCTGTCCTCCTCCGGCCGGGCACTGCGATGAAGATGCCAGCGGGGCTGGGAGGTCTTGTGCGGAGGTGTAGCTGTTTAACAAGTGTTAATTGCGCAAGGTGTCTCTGGGTCGTCTTTCTGCAACCGCGGGCATTTCTCCTTGGAAAGATAGCCCCAATAGATTTCCCGTGCCCATATTTAAATGCACAGCGCAACTTACCTGCTCCTCACTCACCCTCAAATGTGATAAACACGGCACTTCACTCTCTTCATATACAGAGGCAATTAAAAGTAAGAGCTACCCCCCCCCCCCCACCCCCCTTTCCAGAACGATCTCTCGCTCTGTGGTTCTGTTCAGCTTCTGTTCAGCATGTGTGGCCTTTCATAGCAGTGCTTCATTTTAATTGGCCGTTCTGTCAGGCACGCACAGGAAGTGATGTCGTTCATTGGGTTGTCCTCCTGGATTTATAGTCACAGAGCGATTATTGTACCTGATGACTTAATATGTCTTTAGTGAAGTACGTTCCAAAGTACTGTAAGATACATTTACATGAAAGAAATACAAGTTACATGGAGTCACCGTTTTTATTTGATTTTAAACTTTTTGTTAGAGCTTCAGTTTAAATGCCAAGGAAATATAATTCATAGATATGAGGCAAAACAGTCACATGACCAGGAGGAAGCTACTGTATGAGAAGGATGGTTGAGGCAGGCCTCCGCCTGCTCTGACGGCTACCATCCTAGCCGCCTCGGTGGTACTCTGTGCTTGACCCGCTCAGCGCACCTTAAAGCTGCATGCTGCTGCCTCTCCAGACTCTGACCCGGCCCTGTGATTATCATCTGCTGCTTATATCCTGCACTATTCTGGGAACTGTACACATTATCAGCAGGGCTAATTTACTCATATGAAAAATCTACTGAACATTTGTTTGAAATTTACTTACAGATTAGTGGTTTTTATGCACCTCTCAAACTTCTGCTAATTCCCTCTGATTTAAACCATTTACTAGCTACACTGACTCCTCAGAGGATGATATTAATGTATAAATTAGCATAATTAGAGGCAGACAGAAATAGCCCGATATTTTTGTTTCGTCTGTCCTTACCATTTTAATGTCGTCCGAGTGGCGATGTCGCCGTCGATCCTTGGAGCCACCTACTGGTGGGTGTCGCGTTACAGGTGTCTGCTGGGTAAATAAGTTACCAGTCTGAGCACGGCAAGGCTTTAGCTGCGGGGGAGGCTGGAGCGAAAAGCTTCCTGAGGTGTCCAAAAAATAGCGGCTCTCTTTCTGCCAGTGATTTGCTGTGGCAGCCTTGTGAGGCCCCCCGACTTCTTAAATATATATATATAAAAATATGAGTTTGTGTCCTCCCCTTCCTGCCAATTCTGCTAGCTGAAGGTGCTGTTTTTTCTCAGGCCTTCTGGCTAGTTTGAATCCCTGGGTCAATGTTCTGATCAGCCGTTTACATGGAAAGAAGAGAACCAGTTACATTTATTTATTTAGCAGAACCTTTTATTCAAGGTGAAATTTTTTTTTTTCCTTCTTGAGGGTCTTGTTCAGGGGCCCAGTGGTGAAATCACTCTGCTGATTTGGGGGTTTGAATAGACAACCTTCTGATCACAGGCAAAGCATCCTAACCCATTGAGCCACACTCTGCCATCCACTGAGTCATGCGCCACCTCCCCCCCCCAAGAATCAGAGTGAGACCGTCATGGAGGCTGCGATGGTGGTATGAGGCAGTGCGGCCACTGGCCGGAACAGAACAATCCCTCAGCAAACCAGCCAGGCCTCAGGCCAGAGAGAAATGTCACATAAAATGACAATTCAAACCTCCATCCATCAAGGTCCCCCATGAGCTGGTTCTTGGACTTCATGTGTGTGACCAGCCACTGGTGGAGAAAGGTTGACACATTTGCACACTCCTGTGATGGAAGTGCTGCTTTTTTTCTATTTTCCTCCAACAATAAAACTTTCAAGAAGTACAGTGAGGGCCGGGGCACTCTTCCGGAGCCTCTCCGCAGCCCAGATCGCTGCCGGTGGAGGAACAGGCCATGCGGGAGGCAAATGGACGGGGCGGTGAATTTAGGTGGGGGTGGCATGCCTGGCCGCTCCCTTCCTTTGACGAGTGAGGGGGGGCGTCTTTGTGCGGAAGCCATTAGCTGCAGGTTTTTTGCGAGGAAAACTCTTTCTTTACCTCATCTCGAGTGGGGAAAGAAGTGAAGTAAAAGATGAAAGCGGCTTCGCAGAGAGCACACAGCCCCACAATGGATCCTTCCTTGATGGTGTTTATACCACCGCAGCTAGTTATTATAACCAGGGTCTTCTTAACCACTTCATGTTAACCCCCACCATTTTACTTTTACATTTTTTCTTCAGCAGGCACATTTATTCTAAACAACATACATTATTTTTTGAGTATGCATGATGCAATAGTTCCTGGAGCGACTGGGGCTTTAGGGCCTCGCTTCGGGACCCAGTAGTGCAATCACTACACCGACCTTGGGATTCACACCAGTTACCTTCTGATCATAGGCATGGCGCCCTGACCTGCTGAGCCACACGCTGCCCCCAAGACACAACGTGCTTTTCATTACTGAGGCCACTGTTAATCCGATGGCTTGTTCAGAATTAGGAGCAGGTTACGTTCAGGTAAAAGCAGACAGATGAATCTTGGGACAGGGTCACAGAGCCACTCGGAGTCCCTTCTTCCCTGTCACTCAGATTCAAAACATGATAAGTCTGGCGCCTCTTATGACCCTCATCTTAAAAAAAATCCACGATCTTCTCTGATTTATAGACACCTAGAAATATTCTGCCATCCATATCCTGCCACGTTTTGTTGTATCTTCTAATATCCACGCTAAGGATCATAGCGATTAGCTTATTGTTCCTCCATAGCTTGTTATGGATGATAGGAGTTTCCCTTAGCTAAGGGCACAAATTGGTACATAAGTGCAGCTTCAAAATTAGATTCCCTAATTTGAATGCAGTCCCGTAGGCATATCCGTCCATCCATCCATCCATCATCTATCTGCTTATCCTAGTCACGGTTGGAGCAAGCCTGGAGTCTATCCCAGGTGGCACTAGGGCAAGGCTGGGGTCCATCCTGAATGCGAATCCAGTCCATCGCAGGGCATGCACACCCATCGCAGGGCATGCACACCCATCGCAGGGCATGCACACACTGTTAGTATGACTGCATGTCTGTGGACTGCAGGAGGGATGCGGAGTGCTCAGCAGAAAGGGGTGGGAAACAGGGAGGACGTGCAAAGCCCTCACATGAGGAGTGGGGGTGGCTTTCAAGCTGCCAACCATGGAGATGTGAGTCAACAGCAAGCAGGGGAAACATCAGGAGGTGGTTTGGAGTTCACAGAGACGTCTTTATGAAAAATCCCAAATGTCTGAAGATGGGGAACCTCAACAGCAGCACCAAGTGTGTCAATTCTACTTAGATCCAGAGTAGAATGAAAGCGCTCAGTTAACGTCTGATAGCTGGGTGTCAGAGCCCTGGTAGATCTCTGAGTAGATCCCTGGTTGGATCCCTTTTGATCCTGTGATATTTCCCCAGCAGTGGTGCAGCATTAGCCCAGTACAGCATATTGACAAACCATGTTTGCTCATTCATTCAGCATGGGCTAATTGGGCATTTGTCTTTTTGATGTTTGACACATAATATCTGATTACACAGAAATAATTGAAATAACAGCTGAAGTAGCAGTGTGCCCCCCCCCCCATTCATGTTCAAGTTCAATGATTTTTAATCTAAGGAATGTGCAGCCAAATAAAGCTATTCACTTAAATTTAAAAAATGCAGTGTTTTGCAGAAAGAGGAGTTGATGGTCAGGGATGGAGTCTAAAAGGTTGTAAGTTTCCATTTGGAAGCTTGTCTCTTGTTCTTTTGGAAAGATTCCCTAGCAGCGCTTAAATTGGCCGTGTATAGAACACAATTCTGCTTAAATCTAAGGAGCATGAGTGTCATATGACCGGTCTGTGTGGTGTAAACCTGCGCTGTCTGTTGACTCATACTTTTGTTTTTCTGCCTTATGTTTAAGGTACACACTCCCAGGTCACACTGCTACACAGCCTGAAGAGAGCAAACTACCAGCTGCCCCTTCTGGTGACCGACTCAGGGGTGCCACAGCTGTCCAACAGCACCGAGATCAAAGTGCAGGTGTGCACCTGCAAGAAGAACAAGATGGACTGCAGCAGTGCCTGGGCGGTGCGCGGCAACCTGCTATGGCTGGGCCTGGCCCTGGCCCTGCTCTCTGTCCTCTGTGAGTATACTTCCCATAATGCCATTGGGTACACTTCCCATAATGCCCTCTGTGAGTACACTTCCCATAATGCCATTGGGTACACTTCCCATAATGCCCTATGTGAGTACACTGCCCATAATGCCATTGGGTACACTTCCCATAATGCCCTCTGTGAGTACACTTCCCATAATGCCATTGGGTACATTTCCCATAATGCCCTATGTGAGTACACTTCCCATAATGCCATTGGGTACACTTCCCATAATGCCCTCTGTGAGTACACTTCCCATAATGCCATTGGGTACATTTCCCATAATGCCCTATGTGAGTACACTGCCCATAATGCCATTGGGTACAATTCCCATAATACCCTCTGTGAGTACACTTCCCATAATGCCCTGAGGTCCTTGCTGCTGACAGAGCCCTAACTCAGGTGTTTCTAAGGCACAGCTCACAGAGGCCTATCAGAAGGCTGCTCTCTTCCTCCTCTGCTCTGGAGTAAAAGGCCACTTGCTCTTAATGGATTCAGCATCTGGAGGGTCGTGGAGGCTCAGGGGTCGAATCAGAGTGCTGCTGGATATCTGGGAGTAGAGTCCAGATGAAGATTAACGTATAAAATCAGGAGTGTTCACCGTTTCTCCCATCTTGTTAGTCATATGAAGAGTAACGTGTGAGTTCAAAGGGCAGTATTCATCATTTCAGGAGGCGAGAAGGGGACGTTCTCAGATATTTTCATCCCGCACTCATGAGACGCTAAAGAGGATAATAGCAATTCCCTTTTCATTTACGGGTGACATTTTGCTAACATATGGCTGCGATGGTAATGATGTATGTGTAAATAATGTAATGAGACTTATAACCTTGGGCAGTATTTATGGGATGACGCCATACTCTCATGATGGAGCGGGTCGCTTTCATTTTCTGGATGCACCTTTCACAAGGCCAGTAAAGAACTTGATTTGTACAGGTTTGCATAGTCATTTTGGTAACCCGGACAGTGAAGGTTTTGTGCTATATGATAAGGAATTTAAGTGCTGTACTTTGTTGAAGAGCATATGGATGGTCCTTTTCCACCTGTATTCAGGGTAGGTACTGTTGGACTTTTTCCCTTCTTTGAACAGTTGGTCTGATCCATATTTTCCATCCATATCCATTCTCCCTTCTCCGCTTTTATGGCAAATGTGGCCTTCTGGTAAGAGATCAATTTCCCGTGTTAAATCCTGGGGATCGTAGAGCTGCTCTATTCTGCATAGCTGCTGTTTTCTTAGGTTTTCTGGTGCTTCCTACCTCATCCCTTCTAAGGGATTCATCCTTAAAAATGTGGACTGTATCTCATTTATGCTGTAAGCGATGACATGAATAATTTACCCTTTCAAGGACCTATAGTAGAGAAATTCAGAACAGGAAGCGAAAAAAATGGTTTCAACTTTCAGGTTCTGTACTTAAAGCTGCTGAACATTGGGTCAAGATTTTATTGAAATTTTTACTACTGAAGGCAGGATACCATAGGCATTGTATGGTGTGATTGTGATAAGGAGAGAGTAGTGAATCTGTAATTCATAACACAATGGATCCTTTGAGGGAGCTGAAGCGAATCTGCCCGTAGGCCCATTCCAACGAAGCATTTTCTTTCTTTTCCTCTCTGCCTTCATCTCCTCTGGCGTCTCCCTCCTCGCTCTGGGAGCTGAAACGTGAGGGCAGCCTGACCCGGTTTGTCAGCCACCCTGGGCAATGAGGTGGCACCACGGTGCAGCCTAGCCGAATGCATGCCGTGGTAGTTTCCGTACTTCTGCATCAGTGTTTCTTCCGGGGGGGGGGGGGGATGTGGGGTGGTTCTCCACTTCCCCACGTTCCCCACGTTCCCCTTGAAGTAGGAAGGAAAAGGCATTGCATGTGGACTAGGACACCTTGCAGGATTGTAGTTAGAAATACATCTCAGTCCAGCCGCCCAACCCATGGGGGGCCTCTAGGTCCCATGGGGGGCCGCTTGGTAGACTGGGTCTGGTCCCCAAATGGTGGGGGTCTCCCTAGATTTTGCTTCCCAGGGCCTGAAGCAAATTTCAAGGAGGCCCAAACTTATCCTATGTGCCTAATCAGTAACAAATAAATTGTAGAGTCATCATGTGGTCAAATGAATGAAGCCGTATGCAGACACAGAAAGCTTAGCAAGGCACTATGTCAATTAACTGCCACCTTTGGCTCAGACAAACATCCAAGTTCATACAGTACCTACTCTCAGAGACACATTTAGATGTGTTTAATAGTGTTTATTTTGACAGAAATCTTTGGCAATTTTAACTATGTGTTGTAAAAATATAACCTTTGAAATTCACTGTAATTTTGTTATCCTCTGACACCCAATCATGTTCTGTCATGTGCAAGTTCACTCACCTAATCTGTGAAGTTTACCAGCGTATAATCAATGGCTGGCCTGAAGATCCATAATTCATGCTTGAAACCTACCGCAGGACAGCTTGGCTGAGCCTCTGAGCACATTCTCAGTTCCGGCAATTTGGCCTGTTCGGGTTCTTGGTGCCTCGGTCCCAGGGGCTGTGGACACTGCAAACACCGTGTACCGCGCTGCAGAGTCTTACCTTCGCCCATTCGCATTCCATCGGGAGCTAATCTTGCTATGCTTGATCAACCCATTGTGCAAAGTACCTCCACTGCTGGGACATTTACTCAACTCCCTGTGGCAGTGCTAAACTTATCCATGCCACAGTGAGGAACAGGTACTTAGTGCCTGCTGGTTCAGATTCGAAGAACCCGTCTTTCCCTTTAGCGCTCCTGCTAAATAACTACTATATAAATAAGGGGGAGGTCGATTTTAACTCCCTTTGCATGGCAGCGTCTGCTAAGCAGCCAAATATACAACCGAATTCTGGACACGTATCTGTCATTAGCAGAGCTGCCAGCACAGCTTCCGGTAGCATGTTTGGTGGCTAAGGCCGCCTTTGTCCCGCACCCGTGGATTGATGGATGCCTTTTGTATGCCGTCCATGTTCTGCAGGCTCAGGGCCACTTTGTTAACCTGAACTAACTGCTACAGTAACTGAGTTATTGTTTCCATGGTCAAGGTGAAAGTGATGATTCTGCCAAACGCAGACTCTGCCAGGGACTTTGGATTTGCCCATAATTTCATTACGCTATCCAAGAATGGTGAAGCTCCCTCATAAATGAGGGCAATAATACAGTCATATTTATGTGTGGCCATCAAAATTGCACCGTCTTCAGTTTTGTTTTGACTTTTTCTGCTCATGGCCGACACATCGTGGATGCTTATTTGAGCTCCATGCTAAGCTGCTGTCACCAGGCTCTCGATTTATGAGGGAGCACTTCTGGCAGACCTTGTACATTATGGTCAAATATGACAAAGGTGGCCCTAATTCAGGTGGCTGATATCTGGCCTTTGGGGTCTTTCTATGGCCCCTTCCTTGTCTGTCTGTTGCCTGTACCCATTGCTCAGACTCAGAGAAAGGTTTCCAAATCCTGCATAAAAATATACTGTTTATAGAAATACTTCACAAAGCTCACAACTATGTCAAGAGTAAACGCATTCTAGGGGCTAACGATATGTCTATTCTCTCCCTATTTGTGCTGGTCTTCTATTCCAAAATGTGGTTTAGGCAAATATCTGAAAATAAATATAGAGTTACTGTACCAAGTTCCAGGATTTCCATTTATGGAAATTCACTCATTGTTCAATATATTAGACATTTTTATGGTAAAATTGAAAAGCCATCTGTCAGTCTGATTGAGAAATATGGACATGCTGCAGAAATGAGGTAATATATCATTGTTTCATGAAAAAAATAAGCAGGAAATAAGACTAAAGTACAATAAAGGGTTTTAGTAAACCTGGTGAAGTGAAGCTGGCTGATGCTGCTCTAACATTGCCTACACATCCATACCTGGTACACCTAGGCTATTGGTATCTGCACAATATGTCATTGGTTCCTAGTACACCTAGGCTATTGGTATCTACACAATATGTCATTGGTTCCTAGTACACCTAGGTTATTGGTATCTGCACAATATGTCATTGGTTCCTAGTACACCTAGGCTATTGGCATCTACACAATATGTCATTGGTTCCTGGTACACCTAGGCTATTCTGGTGTTTGCTGTAGATTTTTCTCGACCTTGTGTACATGAAAACTCTTGCTGATGTTAGAAGAAGGTGATGAATCTCCATATTGTCCCATGTGTATCACTCTTTCCATCTCTGTCATTTTGCTTTTGGCCTCATGCTGAGCTTTTCACTTCAGTGTTAAAATTACTGGAGAATCTGTGTCACTGTTATTTTTTATCTTGGCTTTTCCATGATAAAGAACTCCACCGAGAAGCCTCCCTCAGTTCTACAAATAAGCATGTAAATTTCACGGGTTTTAGCAACAGATCTGATGCAAATGTGTTCACATATAAATCCCAGTGTTTACACTGTAGCTGCTGTGGCTAAATCCCAGGGCAGCTCGGGTCTTCAAAGCCCCTTCCCTCACCCCCTCAGCAGCCTCTTGCCTCCAGAGATGCTCAAAGTCCCCCCCTTGCTTGAGATGCACACATGTAAGGCATCTCTGGTCCACACCCTCCAACACTCCCCCACATTTGGCTGCTCTGTTCCTGGTGGCCATTCTGTCTTCGGATAGGACAGCATTTGGGGTCTTAGGGGAAATACAGGACGTGAGTATTGGATTCAATCTTGCACTTCTGCACGGTAAAACTTGGGTTCTGCTCGCTCTGCGAGGTCTCACGGACACCGCTGCCTCGGAAAGACACAGGGGCTGGGTAATAAACACACACCTTCGCGAATGAATGGCTATTGGCAATAAGGAAAAGGTATTTCATGCCTAATGTCATATTTGCTAATGGCTTTACAAATGTGGAAATGCCCCAAAAAATTCTGCTTAGAGGGTTTGCAGCTAGAAAGATGTGACTACACTCCAGAGATGTTCACAAGTGTTTGACATTGTACAGCACTTTGGTCAGTTTTCACTGTTTAAATGTGCTATATAAATTAAACTTACTTACTTACTTACTTACAAGTCAGTTCCAAGTCAAGTCTCAAGTCTTTGTACTCGAGTCCAAGTCAAGTCTCGAGTCTTTTGTCCCAAGTCAAGTCTCAAGTCTCAAATGACTGAAATGAACGTTCTCTCATCAGATGCTATCTGAGATAATACTGCATTGCTGTATGTTTTGGATTGAAAGCATTTACTGTACTATCATCTATTATTATACACTACAGTATCAAAATTGACCAGAGCATGGTTACGTAGGAGGGCTACTTCAATGTGCAATGTGAAGAAACATCACGAAAGCTTTGTTTGAACTTGATAAATGTATTTAAAAATAAATACCACAGGTTACATTAACAACCTTATTATGCTGTGTAGCCTTTCCATTCTTAAGGTCTAACATCACATTGTTCTACCACCAATCATGGTGCCAAAGCCACTGAACTGACAATTTCCTATTTTTTAGACCATATTGCATTTTTGCAGTTAAATCCAGTATGCTATTTTGTATACATTCGGTTTGTTACTGTACAAAATATGACATTTACTGCAGTGATATTAGAGCAATATTAACAGTAATACTGCAGTGGAGTAGGCCTACAGTGTTTTTGTGATAGACGTTCTAAAAGAAATTCTTCACTGACGTTACGTTGTAATATTCTTTCCTGAATAAACACTTGGGCAGCTGAATGGAGTTTTACCAGGTGTACTGATATCATAACAGTAGCCAATTCTAAAACAGCGATTAATGCATAGGATTAACGTTAGGCTACATCAATAGACTACATCCATATATACTCTACTGCCATCTGGTATAAGGCTTCTATTGGCCTGCTACTTGCTGGTAGCCTAGGCTGGAACGTAGTGAGATGTTAATCAAATAAAACGGGTGGGGAACAATAAAGCTGTAATCTGCATGTAGTCTGTATAGCCTACAACTGTGGTTTGATTAGTTTGCTAGCGGTACCGTTATCTGTCCATATGTTTCCCTGTCACCCAACCAAGTGACTGACCTACCCTTGTGCGTTTTGAGGTGCCTGATGAAGTTGGACGTAGTTGAGCCGGCATCATTTATCCTGACGCCACACACTTTGCAAGTGGCCGTTCGCTTGCTAGCTGTCTGTGTTAAGGCTTTATTACCAAACGCGATAACAAATGGCACAGCTGCAGGTGAACTTGCCGTCTCCATGGTCTGTGTTGATTTGAAATCTGTGGCTCTGCGCAAGCGTCACGCTGCACGTAATATCAAGGGAGGGAAATATTCAGTCTGCCTCCGATAATCTCATAACACATTGGAAAAACTGAAATGAATGAAATACTGAAATAAATAATTCCATGAAATGAACATTGTTCTTGAGTCACAATACCCAAGTCCAAGTCAAGTCTCAGGTCGTTGAGGGCAAGTCTAAAGTCAAGTCACAAGTCTTTGTTTGTGCGACTTAAATGCAAATCGAGTCCAAGTCTCAGACTCGAGTCCCCATCTCTGTTACACTGTGGCAGTGAGTCAAGTGGGGAGCAAAATGTTCCACTAGCAATTCCCAGTGCAGGAATAGTGGGCATACGAGTTTCTGACACATAGACGTCCTCCAAAAGTAATTAATAGTGCAGTTTAATGAGTTCATCTTTCTCTGTGCTGATCTTGTTAGAAATTTGAAGATAACGGGAAATTCTGCCCCCACCCAACCCCCCCAGACCAGAACTGGGAACATCCAGTTATAGAGATGGTGATTTGTTTACAATTGCTCTATTTTGGTTTCTATGCTCTCATGTTTTTTGCAGATGCAGCAATCTGGTCTCTGTCAGTCTCAGTCTGCTGAGAGAAGCTCTCTCTCAGAAACTCTTTTTAGCAGTGGTTCAAACATGTAAACCTTATTACTTTAAAATTTTCAAGGATTTCACAAAAGCTCCGAAAGCTCTAATGTAGGGACACAAATAATTTAGAACAACCCTCTACATGGAAAGCAGGTATGTTTTAAACGATTTAGGAAGTCTCACGAGCATTTACACACATATATTCATACTTGCTAATGAGTAATACCGTCCTTCCAGTGAAATGAGCTGAGATTTTTTCGCAGTATTGGAACTGGACAGTACCTCAGTCAGATACACATGGGGTGCGTCTAAAGTCAGCAAAATATAGTATGCGACATGAGCAGCATGCTGAAACCATCCAGTGGGGGTGAGACAGTAGGTGCTGAAATCATCCAGTGGGGGTGAGACAGTAGGTGCTGAAATCATCCAGTGGGGGTGAGACATTAGGTGCTGAAATCATCCAGTGGGGATGAGACAGTAGGTGCTGAAATCATCCAGTGGGGATGAGACAGTAGGTGCTGAAATCATCCAGTGGGGGTGAGACAGTAGGTGCTGAAATCATCCAGTGGGGGTGAGACAGTAGGTGACCGGTACCCAGATGACATCCTACATTCTGTGAAATTCCAAAGCACTCAACTGATGGAGTGACGCAATCCCACAAGTAAATTGGAGTGGTGAAGAATGCCACTTGCTCAGACATTTTTGTCAAGATGGCAGAGAAAGTACCATGTCTGTACAAACTTAAGTAGAACACAAATACCCAGTTACAGTACATACATAGTTGACTCAAATATCTATTTTTTTTTTGTTTGTTAATAGTTTTTAACAGTTTTTAACTTTCACGGGGGTCAAGCTCCATCATTTGAAAACCTTCCAGTCAAGTAAAATGCAAGATGGCGACCTCGTGTGTCCGAATGCATGCATAGTGTTGTCATGCGCACTTTCAGTACATACGGCATTAACGGTCAGTAGTAGTAGGCTCCTGACGAAATTCAGTATGTACTGCGTAAGTGTGCATGGGACGTACCCACAGATTCCTGGAGCGCCACATGCAGGGGGAGATGGGGAAAAGCAGCCGGATTGAAAGACTCTCCGTCTTAAAGCTTATGCTCATGCAGGCCACATCACTGTGCGTCTGACTCATTCGAAATATAATAATTCGTCCCCTGCAGAGAAGTTGGTATTCATGAAAGGTGACTGTGAAAGTGTAGAGGAAGATAATACAGTATATGGAAATGCTACAGGCTTTCATGTTAGCGTCTGTCATTGGTTACTTGTTTTTTGCCCCTCTCATTAATTGCGGCAGAACAGTGCAGGACTAATTATTACTCATCATCAAGAGGATGTTGAATCCCAGTGACCATATCGACAATATTCCCCCGGAAAAGTTCCATCCCGATGGTGAGTTAATTGTTCTAAGGATATAAAAATAAGGCCATTTGCATCCGGGGCAGTGGTGCCTTTAAGGCATTTGCCCCTAGGATTCTCCTGGGGAGTACAAATAAACACTGTTGGTTGCCACCTCCTCCTTCTTCCTTACCTCCCCAGGCCTTTAAACGTTGTAGCAGATGCTTGCCACGCCCCCTGGTTGGGGTAGTTACTGCTCATCAGTCATGTTCTGTTGACCCACATGGTGCTGATCACACCCTGGTGGTATGCAGCGAGTTTGCCGTAAGCCATCATGCCACAACAGGGCTCCAAGGACTCAGGGTTCCCCCACACAGAGAACCAGATACTAGTTACCAGAGGCTGGGAATGCAGCTATTTAAAAGCAGATTAGGGACATCTCTGAGCTCCCAGCTGTGTTGACTTTGAGCAGCCGTTATGTGTATTTTTGAGGGAGAATGTTTTCATTCATTGGAATGGAATCCACAGAGTTGGACGACATCGTAGGTCACTTAGGTAGGATAGCAAATCCTGAAGGGAGAGAACAAATTAAATAATGACCAATTCCATCAATACGAGATCCTTCATCGGTGTGGTTTCCTCATTCCTGACAAGGTCTGTTGCAGAATTCTGACGTACAGTACTGTGCAAAAGTCTTAGGCAGTCAAAGAACATGTTTAAAGCTATTTAACTGGGTATTAAGTATATATTTGCTCATTAAAATACTATTTAACATTAGAACATATGCAGACTAAGAGTAGCACTATAAATACTAACAGGAATTCTCCAAAAAGTTATTGACATCTTGCTGGATGGCTAGATGAACATCGCTTTGGTTCCCAAACCTCTCCTCAGGGGCACCTAAACCATTTCATTTATCCATTAATTAATTCATTAGTTAAATAACTGAATGTAATTTTCCAAACAAGGTGTGCAAGTGATCATGTTTAAAAGTACTTTTGGTGTATTGGATGGTTCCAGCAAATAATTTAGTGACTTTAGGGGAGGTTTTGGAACAGTTAAGCTAACGGTAATGTAATAATTTCATACAGACATGATGGTCATTTAAACATCATTTTTGGCTACCTAAGACATTTGACAGTACTGTACTCTTCCACACCTTTTCATAATTCAGTTCACCTATGGGGGGGGGGCAGAGGTAGATCGCCTTTTGTAACACACTCATTTAAAACTTTATGTGTTGTTTTTTTTTGCATATGTGCAAGTGGGGTTTGTTTTCCTTCCCTCCAGTCTCCGTTTGGTAAATTGTGAATAATGTGACAGAGCTCTTCAGATGTTTGCTGGGTTTCAGGGAATGAGGATACCAGCGGGTTGGGATTTGGCAGATCCACATGCACCGTATCTGCCGAAGGACAGCGAGCGCAAAGCGAAACATCGGCCGAGATCAATTGGATTTAAAGGAGAAGGGGACTTTTTCTCTTTTTTTTTTTTTGAATTTTCCTCAGCCTCTGTGAGATGCATAGTCTGCTCTCCATCTGCTCTGAGGTGTGTGCGTGTGAGTCTTAGAGGGGGGGGCAGTAAGCCTGTGAGTTATCATGTTTGTGGTACCTCCAGATGCCAGCCGTCAGAAGCTATTTCTGACAGCCCGCATGATCGCAATTAGATCAAACGTCCTCCACCTCCTACCCCCTTCTCCCCCATTCCCCACACGCCGCCTCGCTAGAGCGCTCCCTGTGGGCCACTGTGGGCTTCGCACGCTAATCTGTATGTTCGCCTCAGTTTTGTACTTCCTCCCATAAACTGAAGCAAATGGATTTAGTTGTGCATTTTCCTGTTTTATGCCCCATGTCTCTGCCTAAGGGGGGAGAAGAACCTGGCATGTTTACAGAGCTCCAAGTTCCCCCCCCCCCCCCCCCCACCACGTAACTAAAAGGAGCTGTAGTTTCACTATGGTTCCTGGGTGTATCACTAACTCAAGAACCCGTCTTACACACTTGGGCTCTTGCAGATTACTGAGCTTTTTCTTCCTTTCAGAATCACTTACAGTGGAGAGAACAGAGGGTTTTTTTAAAAAAAATCGATCCCCCTCCCTATTCGACATTCCGGCGGTGGAATTGGATCGGTTTTGATCGAGCACATGCTCAGAATTTCCACGTGTCGCTGCTCTTTCCAGACGTCTCCCGAAATTACACGTTGCGTTTGTCACAACTGCCCCGTAATCTCATTGGCCAGGGAAGAGATGACGCCTCACTGTACGGACTTGTGGGAATGTACTCTTTTAGACAAGAACCTTTTCCAGGTTGTTTTCAACGCAGGAAGCACTGGGTCTGCTTCCCAACAGTACCAGAATCGGTTAAAACAAAACGTGAAAGTGGGTCAACCCAATGGAAACCCAGCAGAATAACTCTCCCAGTTGGATGTAACAGAGTCCCAATGGGGTTGGGGAGAGGGGCGTCTTTATCATGTCACAACAAGCCCTGTGCACCTCATGTACGACCTTAGGAAGGTCACTTAACTGTCACGAATCACGGAAAACCTCATTTAACAAAACATTCTCATTTCTCCAGAAGCTATGGAAGGTGCTTACGTTTATACGTTTGTGCAGCTCTTTGTCACACTGATAAACGCACGGCGATCCATCTCAGAAGCAGCTAGTGCCAGCCACCCCGGCCCATCTCCCTTAGCAGCAGAAGCTTGTCCCAGCTCCCGCAGGCCCTGTTCCCCAGTCAAAGCCCCGCCCACAACTAATCACCGGTATTTGGAGAACTTCACCAAGCAACGCCTAGGAGATGCGAAAAAATATGGCAAGAAGCAGCAGCTTCATACATAACCTGGAGTGACGAGGCAGAGAAATGGAAACATGTCATGGAAGATGGAGAGCGAATCAATAAGGCTGTGTGTGTGTGTGGGGGGGGGGGGGGTGTGTGTGTCTGTGTGTGTGTCCATGTATAAGGGTGTGTGTGTGCATGAGTGTTTTGGTGTGTGTGAGGATTTTCATTACCCATCCTCTGACACATTGTATCTCTGTCCTGAAACAAATAAAAAAGATATATATCCAAAAATTCTGTCATTTGTTATGATTCTATGTTTGCAAACAAATGTATGAATTAGGAAAAAGAATCATTAGTTTAACAATGCATATAATGCAATTGTTGCCCCCAAATCCTTTATTAAGCCGCTTCCAGGAAGAATCCATAATGGTTAATTTTTTGTTACCTCTTTGGTCAGCAGCAAAGCAGATTAATTATTCTTAATAAGAGTTTAGACATGTGAGGGCATATGTGGGATTTGCAAATGCTGAATGTGTCTGGGTGCTTAAGGATCGGCTGATACTGTATCAGTGGCTGATGGCATCATACAGTTGTTTTGTACTTCATTCAAGGGTTATTTATGTAAAACATTTCCACTAAGTGCTTGTTCTTTGAACAGTAATTATCCAATAGGGGCTGGTTAAATGTTATGGAACCTTTGACTGAAACTGGGTTGCGGGCATTTGGGAAGAGAGTGACAATATAAAATAATACAATTGAATATTGTATTATATATAATGTATGTGTGTGTGTACAGAAGGAAAAGTTCCCTTTAAAAGAAGAAAGAAGCAATGTTGTTCCAATGACTGATACTCTCTCTCTCTCTCTCTTTCTGGTATTTCCTTTCAGATCTGTGAAGTCTGCTGATTCCTGGCTTTTTTGTGTTTCTCTTTTGAGATTGAAGTAAAACACAAGGAGATAAAATATTTCTCACCCCCGAAATATGAAAAAAAAATTATCATGAATGCCCATCCCTCTGAAAAGTCTTTTCAAAGGTATCTAGATCTCTCTCCGCGCCCATCGCTTCACACTGCACATAGGTTTACCCCTCGCCCCCCCCCCTGCTTCTCAGTTTCTACCTGCTGCCCCCCCAGTATCTGCTTCTATCCTGCCCCATGTCAGTCTCTCTACCAACAAGGTCCTCCTCAGTCTCAGTCTCTGTCTCTGTCCTGCCCCATGTCAGTCTCTCTACCAACAAGGTCCTCCTCAGTCTCAGTCTCTACCTCTGTCCTTCCCCATTTTGCCTCTCTGTCCTTTTCTCCCAACCACTCTGTATCTCCGCCCTCCCCCTTCACGCATTATCTGTACCTCCACCCCCTCAGCACTGTCAGCCATATCTCTCTGAGATAGACCCATCTGTGAGTGTCTTCTCTCCTCTCCCTTGAATGGACTTTTCTGCTTCTGTCCCCTCGATATATTTCGTCTGGATGTTTCTCTACTTTCCTAGCAAATGCATAGAAACATCACAAGAGCCTGAGCTTGTGGTAGGCGAGAGAGCAGCTGATGTTTCCTTTATTTCCCCAGTTTTCTTTTGTGCCACAGACAACTATATTTGATCTCATTTCTTATTTAAGGAGAGAAAAACGATTCAATTTTGTCTGCAGCAGTAAGGGTCTTTTAGGGCAGGGTTAGTTTTTTTCAACTTTGTTTTCCTGCATTAGTTGTAATTGAGTGGAATATAGCATATCCTCTATAGTAACAGTGTGAAATTTGACAGAAATACACTATATATTTTTTCTTTTTTTTTTTTACAACTGTAACAATATATTAAGTTGTGTGCCGTTGACTGCAGACAGCTGAACTCCCCATCTATGACCTGTCCCCCCCAGCCAAGAGAAAAAAAAGAGTAAAAATTAATCTTTTTGCAAATGTAGGGCACTGTTTCTAATGTTGTTGATGTTTTTCTCTTTTTGACATACATACTGCAGTCTTTTGAGAATAGGGGGTGTTTTAGGTTTGGGGTCTTAGATTAATTTCCAGACTGGCAGTCCTTGTGCCCCAGTGCTTTATGGTTTCGGATAATTTCTGCCTAGAGCACAGCCCTCCCCAAATCACTCAACAGAAAGACAGAAGCCTGTTGATTTGGTGGCTGGTTTTGCATTCTTTTGGATCGTGAGTTTCTGTGGGTTTGTGTAAAAAATCCCATACAAGTCATGAACAAACAGAAATATGGATGATGTCATGAGTGAGTTATGTCTGTCTTTTGCACTGATTTAATAAACCCGTTACTGTACCTCCCACCACTCTGAGCTTGATTCTTTATTTGTGGTCCGGCGTCTGTGTCCTTGTGCAGTTTCACACATGTGACTTCTGCACACTGCTTTCTCCTCCCAGCACAAAGGCCTGCAGTCACAGTAATCAGCATCACTCATAACAATATGCTTATTTCAGCATGACAAATGTTAAAAGTATGACCATCGCTGTGGTTTCACCAGTGTGTCTTTTTGGTGAGATAAGGCAAATTTTTATAAAATCTTTTAATTAATGAGTAATTGAAAAATTCCACACTACTAATTAAGCCACATTTCCACTCAATATATGCACTGTCAAATATGCCTTAAAGGTATTTCTATGGGTTTTTTATGGATACCTTTTCCCAGAACTCAGAACAGAATGTCAATTTGCATGGGGTTATTCTCATTAAATATACATAAAATCAGCAGTGGACATTGCAATTTATTTTTACTGCCTTTCGGTCTGTGATTGTAAGGCAGGGAAATTCTTCAGTGATTCGTTTTAGAAACCATTCCTCTCTGTAAATCTGTGATATGTAAAGCTGGGATGTCTTGGGCATTTTGCACCCCAGCAGCAGGACACACATCTGTACAGAAGGCTTTCAGGAGGATGGATGTAGCAGCTTCTCCTGGAATCTTGACTAGTGATGAGTAAATAAAGGTCGGTTGTTCCTGGGAGCAGAGCTAATGGAGGTATTACCTCTGGCTCCCTGTGGTGTGTGTGTGTGTGTGTGTTTTTTTTTCTTTCAGATTCCCTCCGAGAGGAAGTCTGTTGATATCCCTTGGAAGGCACACAGTGGTAGGTGTTGACGTGACAGATGAATGCCACGGACCCTGAATCCTCAGTCAGGCTGAGAAACAGAGCTGTCGGTTACCTAATTGTTCCTCAACAGCTGCCGACAGGAGAATGCTACAGATGCCCCTGGCATGTCTTGAAGTAACCAGGGCGATTCAGTTTATCAACAGGCCCATGTGTGTTTGTGCGTGCAGGTAAGTGCTGTCGGCATTGTGGCCGTGGCGAGTGGTCAGGAGTTTCTTATATGGTGATATCTTGCTGGTACAGGGATTAGCCCCCCCCACTGGCTCCCCAGGACATACAGTACAGACACCACATGTAGTGGCCCTGACTGAGCAGCTAATGCCTCAATGCTACTAGGACACCAAAGGTCCCCACCTTACATCTGACACTCCAGTGTTCATATACCATCTAAGGTTCTCTGTACCCCAGAAGACTAATTTGCCCTCAGATCTTTGGTAGAATAGAAGACGGCTTGTACCTCGCAGCACTTCACGTCACAGTAGGATCGAGTGAAAGAATGTAGCTCATTTGCTTGTATGTTGGACGGCAGGCTGTAGGAGTCATTACCTATAAAAATTAATTACTGCTGTTTCTGTACGCCATACTCTTTTCATTAAGCTTATTAGCAGGCTCTAAAGGCATTCATACTGCATCTGTTGGTTCCATGACTTCGATTTAACATGTCTTTCACTCATATTTTTAATTTTTCGTAATTAGCCTTTGGTTAGGTTCGTTTCAGAGACTGACTTTGGGAATGCCCGCCATGTGGTCATTAAGTATATCGCTGTTCTTTTCAAGCCCACAAGGAAAACAGAATCCTGTAACACATGTTGGGATCATGACTGGACCACCGGTACTGATCCAAGGGTGGATTTGGAAAGAGAGCGGCCTGTTTAGCGTGAGATGGCAGGAAGTGCGCATTCAACATTTTCCCAAACAATTTTTATCCCCACAATAATTATGCTGAACTTTGATTAATGATTCTAAGTGCAAAGGAATTACCGGGTTCATCATCTCCTCCTGATAGTGGCACTGAATGGGACTTGTATTAAAATATCATTAAATTTCACCTCTCACCTCCAGAATGTACTGTAAAAATGGAAGGCAAGGACGACCCATGTAGTACTGGAGAATCTAACTCACCAGTCACCTTTGCTCCACTTTCCTTATTGTAATTCCATGCAGACAGTAGCACTCCAACCAACGCCTCCCAGTGATGTTGGTTGTGTCTGCTGGACTCAGAGCAGTAATGGATTCTGTCTCCTTGAAGTGCACCTGACTCTCACAAAAACGTAAGTGTTCTAATGCTTGAGCTTGCAGGGTCCTAATGGTATCACTAAGAATAGTTAGCCCTAAGCATGTGCACGGATGTCACCAGGCTTAATTCTGTGAATGCATCCATTACCAAGCACACACACTCTCAGGTAGTTACACACTGACAACAGAAATTATTGAGTGGGTGGGCAGGCAGAAAATTAGGTGGGCCAATGCCAAAACAATTCACTTGGCGACAAACTCACTAGAGGCTCAAGTGTGTGTTTTTTTAAATGACCTGCGGCATTACTAAGACCAAATGATCAATGAGAAAGAAAAATCTATTGGCCTTTCAACAGCACATTTCCTCCGATTGATCAAACCACACGCACACATGCCGTTTTATCTAACTGTATCGCTCACTGTGAACGCTGAATAGGTGAACCTGAGTTCTACCTGGGTGGGTCTAGGAACACTTTGTTTTTTGTAAATATGCTTTATTTTGATAAATAGTCACCATATACAGCACCAGACAAAATCATGTGACAGTCATAGCTATCGTTTGACAAAGTGTGACAAGAAAAAAAGAGAGAAAAGATGGGAAAAAATTAAATAATAATAATGGAGGTATACAAGTTCAGTTCAGGTGTTTTTGCCAGTAAGAGCTGAGTAATGAGACAGCAGTGAGGCACTTTTGCAGTTGCTCATGAGTTGCATGGAATCCAAAATATTCTCAATTTCCAAAAGAAATGCCTGTAGAATATGTGGAGACTTCAGACACTTTCTCTTATGGATATAAAATTTACCTGATAAGATAAAAAAAAATACCACATATTGCAAGATGCTATTTGGGTCAACAAAGTAACAGATTATATCTTTTAAAGCAAAGGTAGAGGAACTATTGTTCAGCCAGGTCTGTCCTGATTGCACTACATTAAAATGAAACAACAAATGCGACATCCAGGAACCTGGCAACAAAGTGGATAGCTGGGTAAATGCAGTGTAATATTTTAAAATGGACCTCCTTGGCCTTATTTGAGATTGTGTATTTATAAGGGAGTGACCATGTTTTTTTTTCCGTGAGATGTCATCTCTAATCGAACCCCAATAGAATCTCCACTGTGGTAGAACTTTTGTTTGATTGTGGAGCAATTCCCTGATAAATTTGTTGTCACTTTTTTTTATCAAGTAAGTCGATTCCCCTCTAAAGACACTTTACTGTGTCAACTTAAAATCCCACTAAAACATGAAAGAGATGCTCTTTGCAAGGAATAGGGAAATTGAACTTGTGCATAAACTGAGTGTATGACAATAGGTTACCAGAGTCATCAAATAATTGATATATATGATCAATACCTCTGACATGCCAATTAGAGTAAAAAATTGATTTGGCACAAACTGTAATATCTGCATTATTCCACAGTAAGGCTTTTTGAGGGGAAAAGTTGTGGGTGTAACATATTTTCCAGGCCAAAAGCACTTATTGAGCCCAGGAACACTTGTGCCGACCCGTGCTGCTGGTACAATGACAATATCCACAATTTTTAAACAAGGATTTACTGATTGAATAGCTGCTTAAAGATACAGTGTAACCTGCTTATAGTGATCATGGTTATAGTGATCAACCACTTACATGGATCAAAAAGCTTGGGACTGA
Source organism: Paramormyrops kingsleyae (assembly GCF_048594095.1). Classification (NCBI taxonomy): domain Eukaryota; kingdom Metazoa; phylum Chordata; class Actinopteri; order Osteoglossiformes; family Mormyridae; genus Paramormyrops; species Paramormyrops kingsleyae. Next base: position 29,851,829 of record NC_132809.1, on the reverse strand, counting down.
ATTATTCCTATAGAAATATTGTTTAAATAACTCGCTTATAATAATTGAGTAGTCCGCTTACAGTGTTCATTTTGGATGTTCTTATACATGACAACATAATTAAAACTGCGCAAGTACAACCACAGTTATAAGTACACATGACAAGTGGATACACAGCACAAAAATTACATACACTAAAAAATAGAAACAGGGCTATATACAAGATATACACGGGCTATATACACATGCTTGCAAGGCATGCTGGGACATGCAGATGCCGCCGGTGCTACAAGTATTATAGCATATTTCAATTATACATAGTTCAGTAATTTAATTTGTACAGTACTGTAATTTGAAAAGCGTTTGAAACAGCTGTGCTGTATTTTGAAAGGGTCAATAAAACTCTGAAACAACTTCCAGTGTGCTGCTCGACTGCGAACCGAGTCCTGGGTTTGTTTTTGCTTGTTTGAGTTTTTCTCATAAATGAGCTACCCAGGGATGCAATTAGAATTTCAGTCTATGACTGATAATAAAGTTGTATCATCTCTGTTTTATTGCCTTATATTCATGCAATAAATATATAAATGTCCATTAGAAGGTAATCTGCCTGAGACATAAAGAAAAAGGGAAAAAATCGGTTAAATTGATCATCTGCTTATAGTGATCAATCTCACCCAGACAGATATGATCACTATAAGCAGATTCCACTGTAGTAGCAATTGCATCAGTATCTATCTATCTATCTATCTATCTATCTATCTATCTATCTATCTATCTATTTGTCTGTCTGTCTGGCTGATTGTCTGTCTTCAGACACTTTATGAGAAGAGGAAATTGCATATTGTCAAAATCAGGTTTTTTAGATTTTCTTGACGCTCTCTGTCAGTAGATTTGGTCCGGCCACAACGGATTTATATCAAAACATTTTGCCCCAACTGTAATTGAGTTTTAATCCTTCTTTCAGATTTAAGCACCATTGTCCGCATTACCTCTCCTAACTTCATCTCAGCACTGGAGAAGGAAGGTCTGTGGATAAGCTATTGGCATAAAGCTACTGGGTGCGCTGCTTTTATTTAACAAGGTAAGAGCTTCTCTGTGGTTTCACAGGTGTGGGTCTTTCTGGGCTCACAAACCATTTTTCCCAATATCTTTTTCACTTATTGTTTTATTATTTGTGAGCAGTTATAGCAGTGAATTCTATTCTGCTGCAGCTAGTTTCAGAGACAATAAAAAAGAAAAATATTCGACAGGGATCTCAAAGGTGTTTGGATATGTGGCTGGCTGTGGACCATTAGGCACACAAGCAGCACCTGTTGGAAAAGCACATTAGCCTATTTATTCAGATGGTTTTCCATTGTCTGAATGTGTGGACAGCTGTTCTGCAGGAGAATCTGTGTTATACATTCTTTCATTACATCATCTTTTTTGATGTGAGGTATTATGGAAGATATCAGGGTCACTGAATTTGCCTGTATGGAGTACTTTGAAAAACTGTACAAGATACAACCTGACAGTAACATCACCAGTGGCGTGCACAGACATTTTGGGGGGCAAGTGCTCCAGGGGGAAAAAAGGGCACTTTTTGCATATGTGGAAAACCTTTTCTTTTTATAATAAAAAAAACGCACAGGTTAAATGCAATTTGACTTTTATTTCAAAACATTCTCTAAAAATAGACCAAAATGTATGAGAACGAATAAGACTGACTGTGGTCATTACAAGAACAGGGCAGAATGGTCGTTTTCACAGGCAATTGGGAACTGCCTATTTTTCCTTTAGCAAATTAATGTGTTAATGTTGCCAATATGTTACACCAAAAAAAATTAACATGTCTAACCAGTGCTTCTCAAAACTTTTAACATGCACCTCCAACACCGTACCCTTCAAACTACCAATAACAACGTCACTGTTCTGTCACAATCAGGTCACAACACAGTGCGTAAATGTCTGCGAGCATCGCTGAGTCAGTAACAACCAGTTAGGCTAAAGACTGCATCTTTAGACAGTTGGACGGTGTTCTAACTTTCTCACAGGAGACACCTACTAAAGACAGTCAAAGACATTAATTTCAATCTTACCAAAGTAGGACAGTAGTTGACGTTAGTTATGGAAAGGCTAATCCACAAAAACGGAGAAACGTCCATAATTCTATTATTCATAATCATGTCAAGGTTTTAGGTTTTTCTGCAGTTCCATCTCTAAAAAGTGTGATGTCTTCCCGTCACTGACTTCAGTTTGAAAACTTTGTATTTATTCACAGATTTCCGTGAGATCATCCTAAAATTTGTAACGAAAAATGGGCTCAAAAGAGCCCTCTGCCTAACGGCATGTAGCCTATAGCATAACGTGATATTTTCAATAGTGTATGCAAAAAGGTCGGAATTGATGGAGAGTGGGGTTGCCTAAATGGTTTAGGTTACATTTTAAATGTGTCGTTTTTTTGTTTATCCATATGGATGGATGGAGGGGGCAAGCTGGCAAAGTTTGTCATGTGCAGTTTCTGACAGGCTACTTCACAACAAAACAATTGCAGGTTGGTCTTAGAGGGCAAACAGAATAATTTCACTCGATTCATGGGTTACCTGACTGGTTGGGAAGGGAAAGAGCTGCCGTGTTGTCCGCCGTGGCTCCCAGTCGCTATAGTTAGCCTACTATGCCTACTCCAAGTAGTCCTATGTCATGCCGCTGCTACACGCCTCACAACAAATGAACTGCAAGCGTGTTCACGTGACACGGTGACAGTGAAAAAGCGACAGGGTTCGGGAGTCTTTGAAGAAGGGGCACAAATCAAGCCATTATTTTCACACCTTTTTAAATCGCGCAGCTTTAAAAAAAAAATAAAAAATCACGTCTTTCAAAAGGGCACTTTTTTGGACTGAGGGCAAAAGGGCAAGTGCTTCAGCACCACCTCGTCTCTATCTGTGCACGCCAGTGAACATCACTAATATGGCAAATGTCAGTATCAGTTCCATGATCCTGTTTTCATACCATCGTTATAAATACAGCCTGATAATAAAGCTAGTTATTCATGGTATGCGTTTCATATGTAAAGAATGGTACTTCATGCTACGACATGAGCATAGGAATTTTATGCAGTTTAATTAAATTCTTCTTGTTTAATTTCTCTACCTCACATAACGTAGTAATTCCTATGGCCAATTAATGCAAATTAATAACTTGCACAAACTGTATTAGTGTAAATGAAGTCTGGGGAAACACACACATACTACACACAAGGTAAAATAATAAGGATAATGACTAACAAGACTTCTTATCTGCAGTGAAATGCATTGTAAACTGCCATACTGAAATTTGTAAAATGCTGGCTGATGAGGGAGAGTCGATCCACGCAGCAGCTCAAACAAACAGGATTTTATTGCCAAAACGGAACACAAGGGGATAACCAGAAAAAAAGAGTAAAACAAAACTAAGGCAAAGAGCAGAACTGGAAGCTACAATAAACTTCCACAGCTACAAACACATGGCAACAACCACATTGACCTACTGAGGAACAGAACAAAAGCAGGCACTGAAATACACTGCTAGCAAGAAATGACAAAGGACAGGTGAGATCCATAATCAACCAATCACTAAGGACTCGGGGCAACAAGGAGCAGGTGGGGCATATTACAATTAACAGGCACTAGAGACAAGGAAACGGGAACAAACACTGAGCTCTATCTACACATGGAGCAACTAGGAACACAAGTAAAATAAAACATAACTAAACAAGGCACAGGCAGGCTAGCCAAAAACAAGACATAAATTAGCCATACAAGAGACTAGGGAATAAAAATTAAAACCAAAATATTAAAAAGAAATGTGCCTAGCCTTGGGGCGGTAGGGTGATGCAGTGGTTAGCACTGCGGGGCGGCAGTGTGATGCAGTGGTTAGCACTGCGGGGCGGCAGGGTGATGCAGTGGTTAGCACTGCGGGGCGGCAGGGTGATGCAGTGGTTAGCACTGCGGGGCGGCAGGGTGATGCAGTGGTTAGCACTGCGGGGCGGCAGTGTGATGCAGTGGTTAGCACTGCGGGGCGGCAGGGTGATGCAGTGGTTAGCACTGCGGGGCGGCAGGGTGATGCAGTGGTTAGCACTGCGGGGCGGCAGGGTGATGCAGTGGTTAGCACTGCGGGCGGCAGGGTGATGCAGTGGTTAGCACTGCGGGGCGGCAGTGTGATGCAGTGGTTAGCACTGCGGGGCGGCAGGGTGATGCAGTGGTTAGTGCTGTCACCTCACACCTCTGGGACCTGGGTTTAAGGCTCTTCCAGGGTTCTACATGTGTAGAGTTTCCATGTTCTCCACATGTGGTCGTGGGGTTTCCACTGAGTATTCCAGTATCACCCCCCCACACAGTCCAAAGACAAGCTGAGGCTAATTGGAGGTGCCAGATTGCCAGTGTGGATGGAGTGTGAGTGTGAATGTGAGTGTGCCCTACGATGGGTTGGTGTCCCATCCTGGGTTGTTCTGCACCTTGTGCCTGTAGGCTCTGGATCTGAAAAAGGCAAGAGGTTTCAGAAAATGGATGGATGGATGGATGGAGACTGACTTCAGCCTTAAACTCCTGACAGACAGGATATCTGCCTCGGAGATGCACACTGAGACTTGGGGAAACACACTAGGGCAACAGCGGAGAAGTAAAGGGGACAAAGGACAGGGCCAGACGAGCACCAACTCCGACACGGGGAATATGTTACTATCTTAAAACCACTTATCCTGGTCAAGGTCGTGGAATGTATAAATACATCTTTGATTTAAAGTTAATTATTGATTTTCGAGAAAATATGCACTTATAGTATGCCAACAATGTTTTTCATTGAAGAGAGCTCTTCACATCATAACATGAAGATACAAAGGAAACCACATAAAAAAAATGAAAATACTTGACAATAACAAGAGAATGTTTTTCCTTATAAAATCCCTTCGATCAATATGAGGTAATATGGAGGTAAAGTTCCTGATTTTATTTTGATTAGAGAGCACTGTAAACACACTTCCATCCTGACTTGTTGAGGGGAAGAATTGCTCCGCTCCATCCTGTGTTTATTAAAAAGATATATTTGATTAAATATAAGTAATTTGTTGTTCTCTTCTATTCAATATATCTTGTGTTGTGAGCAGCAGCTCTTAAGCCCCGTGTAAGCATGTCATATTGGACCCCCAACCCAAATCAATCCAATTACACATTTTTTTATAAATTGTCCCTTCCACCCCCCCGTTATGGCGTCCCTGTTTGTGAACCTTGCCTTATAATCTGCATTTCCACAGTTTTCGATTGACAGGGCTGTGGTTTCCATGCCCCCTACAAAGGGCTCCATTAAACGCAACTGAAGTAGAATGTAATTCAATTGTCAGGAGCCGCTTGTGGAATGGGCCAATCGAACTCTTTTGTTCAAATTCAGATTCCTATCTATCAAATGAGCTCACTTGAAGCATTAATATTGCAGCTATGCCCTTACTGTCAGCTTAGCGCCATACAGAAAAGGGTGATGTGACATGAACGTCCATTGAAATGCGAGTCTAGGTAGTCTAATCGGTTTTGTATATCTAGGTGGAAACTCACTAGGCATGGGTGGGAACAAAGTGAGGGTAGCTGGTGTGATTTTGGCATTCTGGGATGTAGGTCATTAAGCTAAGATGACAGAGTAAAGTAGTAATTTACCACCCTGATGAGTTAATGCTGAAGGTGGGGATTACATCACAACTACCAGGATGATGTAAAGTGGAGAGAACTGCTCACCTGCTCAGATTCCAGTCTGCTGAGCTGAAAGGTTAACCGGCTAACTGTCACCTTGCTGAGCTTGCAGGAAGAATAATGCGGTCGCCATGGGGATGGCATGGCTTTGGCCAGCTCCGTACAGTAGGTGCTACACGATTCTTCAGATAGTCTCTGACCTCCACGCAGCCTCAGGGCCGGATCGGGCAGAATGTCCTCCGCCTGGTCATGCATTCCCAGTCACGGCTTAGTAGGTTTCTAACCCAAATAATTTCCTCATTAGCATGTGCACTCCCCGGATTTGCACCTTTATGGCGACCATTGCTGTGACCGCCATTCGGCTTCTTGCTTAAGGTTTCCCAGAAGAGCAGGGCAGAGGATGTGGAGGACAGGTAATTAAGGATGATTAATTACTCAAAAAAACTAAAAAAAAATATGAACAGCGGGACTGTTAGACCTGCAGGGGATCCACCCCCCTTGCTGCCTCAGGAACGCCCTAACCTTTCTCTGCAATCCATGACTCTATAACCTTTTAAATTCTATAATCAGGAAAACTTCTGTTCTTCATATTCACCAGATTTTTTTCTGAAATACCTGCAGACCACAAACTTCGAAGTCAATAGTGCCGTTTTCATTGACGTCGATTTTTTGCATTTTGAAGATGCAAATTGAGAAACTGTTGATGGAAGCACTGAAATTGCGGAGGAAAAACCCTCAAAAATCACCAAAAAAAAGTTTTACGTTCCCTTGAAATGGTTTTTGTGGCGAGTCGAAAAAGAAGCAATTTCTGCAACTACGACGGATACAGAATTTGCAAATTAGTAGATGTGTAATACATGATAATTAGTTCTTCTAGAGCTACTAACTCATAGAATATCCACTGCATGTTGAAGCACGAGACATGGATCTTAATCTCGCGGGATGATAGATGGCAAGAATTAATTCCATGACATCCAGTAATGGAAACACGCCCTATTCGCAATTTCACTTCACTTATAATTTGTACAGAACCTTAGTGGAAACATGACTAATGC